>NC_060061.1:27291605-27346756 GCF_020283565.1 Trifolium pratense
CTTTTTTCATGTATTAAATATGACTCTTTAAATCATGCATGTCATGTCATGTAAGAATGAATATTATATATATTTTATTTGAATAATGAATATTATATATATTGAAATATAAAGTGATTGTATTGTAAATTTTAACTCCGGTTATTTTATTTTTATGAAACCTGTTGGAGTTTTATGTTGGCCTCATTTTGCTAAAACAAATGTCCAAGCTAGATGTGGAACTACATGCTTCCAGCATCCAGTACAAGCAAGATGTTGCTTAGAATGCTTCAACATTGGATACCACATCCAGTGGGCCGGGCCTGTTTCGTTGTGATCTCGCGCCTTTTTATATTTATGGAATCCTCGTGATTTTTACTTGTGCGCCACGTAGTGCTGTTTCTTATGGTTCAGAAGGCGGCCATGACCTAGGTTTGTTTCTAATCAAATCATCCATTTAAGGAAACAAAACATTTGTTCGAAGAATATTCCTTGAAGGAACTTTTGATCCTGCTGAGTGTTCGAAGCCCAATACAAGACCTAGCCCATGCTAGCGCAGGTTATTTAAAGGAAGTTGACACCATTTTACAAATCACTGAAACCATATTTGAGTTTTACAAAGCGTGTATTTAGGGTTTTAGTGTTGTGTCCTTGTGTTCCTATTCTTGTGTTATCTTGATGCAAGATTAAGAACTGTGTGTTATTGTGTTGTAATATCTCTGGAGCTTCTAAGCAAGGAGATAGTGTGTGTGAACCATTCCTAAGCTTTGAAGTACGGAATTGGTGAGTATTTCATAAAGTGTGTTGGATATTTGTGTGTTGGCCTCATTTTGCTAAAACAAATATACAAGCAAGATGTTGGACCAAATGTTTCAACATGTTGGGTACAAAAGATGTTGGACCAAATGTTTAAACATGTTTGGGTACGACAATTAAATTGCCCAAATCTCACGCATTTATTACACGTATCTGCTATATATGGAAATCCACTCTACAAAGATGTATATCAAGATTTTATCTGATCAAGACTTTATTAATGAAGATATGTTCTTATCAAGACTTAATGGAATGATTCAACACATTGTTTATTTCCTAAAGAGGATCAGCCATTTTAGGAAAGTTTTTATTAAGGTCTGATTTGCTTAGCTGGACGTGACTCAAAGACCAGCTGTGTTCTGAAGTTTATCTTGAAAGATCAGGAGCGTTCTAGCTCTGTCCATATAAAGAAGACTCAAGACCAATATTTTATTCACCGAAGCCACTGTTCATCAAAGATGTAGTCTTTTAGGGTTTCGTGTCTTTGTAAATTCTATATCAGATACAAGGAAAAGAAAGTTCCATTACACAACGGTAAATACTCATCAGTCATATCTATCAGACTAATCTAACAACACAAGGAAGAAACTAATGTAATAAAATCTTCCATCTTCAATCCTTAGTTTCTTCTTACCCCTGTCTTGTTTAATCTGCTTATCTGAAAAAAATACAAAAGAGTGGGATGAGACATAAAGCCTCAGTGAGTCCCGCCTATCCTAGGGTAGTACTAATATCCTTTGTCTTGACAGTTGATCAATTACATAAACATATAAATATTCATTTCACAATTATTTTCAATATAATTCCATTACACAACGGTAAATACTCATCAGTCATATCTATCAGACTAATCTAACAACACAAGGAAGAAACTAATGTAATAAAATCTTCCATCTTCAATCCTTAGTTTCTTCTTACCCCTGTCTTGTTTAATCTGCTTATCTGAAAAAAATACAAAAGAGTGGGATGAGACATAAAGCCTCAGTGAGTCCCGCCTATCCTATGGTAGTACTAATATCCTTTGTCTTGACAGTTGATCAATTACATAAACATATAAATATTCATTTCACAATTATTTTCAATATAATGCAAATAAAGTGTGACACACAAAGTTACTTATCTGAGTTGATTTACGGAATAATCCGAGGTGAGTAGTCTCGAATCATTCCCTTACATACCCGGCTAAATTCCCTATCATATCAGGGCTAAAGCACGGTCATACCTCATCTTATCGTTGCGTGAAATTCTATGTAGAATTTCAATCAGCTCCAACCCCTACATAAGGAAGTCTTTCTGGTGCCTTATAGACCACAACTTAACATTTTATTCATTATAAACATTTAGCATTGGAAATTCAATGCTCGTGGTCCAAAGTCCACTACATTTCAAGATCAACTGCACAAATTCTTACCTGTCCTGAATTAACTCATATTACATCTAATCCAAAGTATTCTATCTGTTTTCTCTACCCAAGCTTATGCAATTGTTTAAACTAACAACTACATTTTTCATTCCTAATTAGTCTTAGTCCATTAGGGACATTACGGTGTCCCACAAGCGTCCGAAAACACATAACAAGATAAAACAGGGCTGCCGGATGCACCTAAAGCACAACAGGGGCACTTAAAGCACAAGAGGAGAGGGGAGATTCTGTCTCCCACGCACCAGGCGCAGAGGCTGTGCCCCAGGCGCAGAGGGCATAACCAGCTCACAGTACATAACCATAGAATTCAGCCATAACCATTTTAATCATACCAATCAGTTTTAACAACAACACCAGCCCACAGTACAACAACAACAGTTCATGAAGGTTTCTAAATCACGTTTCCACAATAATTTCTTAAATCCCAACATCTAAGACTTGTTGTTACAAGGAATTTTACACATGTAAAAGCTTCAATTAGACAATTTGAAGTAATTGCAAGAACCCTTGTCTATTAAAAACGAAAGCTGAAGAGAAAGTAACTAATGAAAGATGGGATTATTCTTGTTACCTTAGCTCCAGTACACGAATTTGGGTAGGGATTTGCACATGAAAAGCATCATCACAAGAGGAATGGAGAATTTAGATCTTTGGTCAAGGTGGTGAGGGTGAGTTCGAATCTGATAAAAGTGGAAGGGATTAGCTGAATTTTAACTCCTCTTACCTTAGTTCCCAACACTCAAAAGTCTCAATTTGTGAAGTTAATTGCACATGCAACTAGAAATTAAAGAAGTTGGAATTTTGGGGGGTTTTGAGCTAATTTCGTTTAGCTTGGGAAGGTAAGAAAAATAGAAGTTGAACATGTTTATTGATGCCTGTTGAGAAGAGAATTTTGAGAGAAAGAGGCGAGTTGTAGTGTGTTGCTAAGAGGGGTTTCAAGCTACCATGGGAGAAAAGAGAGAAAGAGCTCACGCAAGAAATAAGAAGATGAATGGTTCTGTGCACTTCTTTTCCCTTTTGCTGTAATTTAATATCCACACATAGTTTTTGCCAATTACTCATTTGCCCCCTCACTTGTACTAATTCATAATGGTGTCATTCTTTTCACTAAAATTGCTCCAATGACTCCTTAAACCTAATATTTTAATCTTCTAGTTGGAACCTCTAAATAATACTAGTAATATTAATTAGAGTCGGGATGTTACATTTTAGGTGCAATTATTATTAATTTTTAAATACATCTCTTATTAATACTACTATCAATTTATATATATGTAAAGTTAACAATAAATATCAAGAGCGCTGATATGATATGGCACGAGTCTCTTCTAACTTAATCAAGGTTCTGAGTTTGATATCTCGCTTGGATATGTAGCAACGTTAAAATTCTTAGGGAGAGCTTGTCGTCATTTGGGTCCCACATGGCTCGTGGGATGAGTCTCTGCAATTGCGTGCAGACGATATCCGATTCACACAAAAAAATCAATAGTAAATACAGGGTAATTTAATAATAGTCACACACTTTTAAGACAAATTTATTATTTCAATAGTCTTTTTAAATATCCGTAATTTTTTTTATCTTATTCATCCTCATCTGCATGACGTTCATCAGTGTTTTCACTAATTTATAGTAAGAAAGTACATTCAAATATACATAAAAAATTTATAAATGGAAATGTCCTAATAGAAATCTAGTTTAGAAATGGAAAGGTCCTAATAGGATCCGTTCTTTTTTCCGGAAAGTGGCTCGTGGTAGTCTTATGACTAATGAAGAGAAACACAATATCATTATGACAAATGGCAATAGTTGTCCCCAGCGCCAACAAGGACTTGAATCCATTATGCATGTATTAAGAGACTTCGAAGAAATAATGAAATTTTGGTCCTCAATTATCAAACCTGATAATTGGGAAAAATTCTTTAGCATGGATCTCATGTCTTGGCTTGAATGGTACTTTGATAATGGAGATATTGAAAATACACTTGGAGTTGGGTGACTGTTTTTGGCGTCTCTATCAAATCATTGTGGAAGGATCGTAATGATTGGTTTTTAATTAGTATTCCAACCTTCGACACATTTGGCTTCTTCATATAGCTAACTGAGTGCAAATGGTAGTTAATAGTATTATTAAACATGCGGCTTATATGGAGAGCTTTTGCTCTATCATTCCTATTAGATGGGAGCTCCCTCCTATATATACTCTTAAGTTTAATGTAGATGTAGCGCAAAGTAAAAGGAATGACTTCTCAGCGTGTGGCAAATTGCTTAGAGACTCTCATGGTGGTCTTATTCAAGGTTTTTATTGCAACTTTGGCCGCAATAATGCTCAGGGTGCTGAGATGTGGAGTTTAGTTCATGGTATGCGTATTGCTCGTCATCTTAACCGTGTCATTTTTAAAACAGACTCTACCTTTGTTGCAGATGTTATTCTCAATCGTATTTTACCATCACATCTTATCTCGAACCTCTCCTAGAAGAGGTGTTTAATCTACTAAATTTTTCGGATTTATTATCCAAAAGGGATTTGATGCTCCTTTCTCCCCGAATTTAATTATTTTTGAATATACTTTTTTTGCATGCTCTTCTAGTTTTAGATTGTGAGGTTTCTACTACCCCTCGTTTAATTCGTTAATTTAAGTCTTTTATAAAAATAAATCCGACAATTTTCTTGGTAAATAAAATGACAAATAGATTAGAGTAAACAAATTAAGCAAAAGCGATAAACATCATTTGTTTAATTAATACTAGTATTTAATAATAATTCTTACAAGAACCATAAATCACACACACATAACATCACTCTTTATCATGTAGTGATGATTCAAGCTCAAAAGTAAACACCATATTTTAACACAAGACGAAGCCAACCTCCTAACACTAAAACACAACAATCTAATTTACAAATAAACTCGAAATTAATTTTTTAATATTCTAATCATCTTAATTAACGAGGAAATTTGGGCTCAAATGCAAAAGGCCCAACAGTGTAAATAGTGAAATGAAGACCCTTAGACACATAAGGTTTCCCGGACCTAAGAGCAGCACCAGTAAGCCCACCATTAAGATTTGAAGGCTCCAGCCCATTTGGAGCACTAACCAAAACAACATTACACTTATGAGGTGCATAGGTTTTGATACTCTTTGGGCGTTCAATGAAGAAATAACCATTCTTATCAGTCTTATGTGTTTGAACAAACTTGTACTTTGTGCTGTTACATTGTAGCTTCACAACGGCACCTTCAATATTCAATTTTGAAAACAACATTAATAATGGTCATTGTCTTTTAGCAACAAAAAGATACATAATGACATTACTGGGAAAGTGTACAAAATATACAAAAGTTGAAATATCACTGTATCACAAAAGACCTATGAGAATAACATTACTGAGAAAACCAAAATAGTGAAGTTAAAAGTTGAGAAACAAACCATGAAGTGCTTTAGCTCCCAAGAGAGTATGAATACCAGCATACTTGCAAGATTTGACATAAACAACACCTTGAACAGCTATAAAGCTTCTAGGAACAGGAGAAGGATGCAATGGTGGGTGATGTAACGACCCATTTTTCGTATTCGTATGTTTTATTAAATGTTATTTTATTTATTAATTGGCTTTTATTATTTTAGTGAGCGGCGAATAATTATTTAGCCGAACGTAAGTTATTAGGCGCGAGAACCTTGTTTTGGGCTTAAATGGGCGTGAGAGGCATGGGCCTAAGCCATTTGGGCTTGGTTCATGACAAATGAGAAGTAGTATAAGTAGCAAGTCAAACATATGAATAGTATCATAAATTCATTTCTTTGAGTTTGAGTGAGTAGAAGCAAGATAGAGCAAGAGCTAGGGTTTTGGCTAAGAGAAAGCTTGAGCAAGAGAAGGCTTGGATCATCATCTTTGCTTAAGGTAAGAGATTAGAATTCATGATTCTTGAGTGGTAAGGAGAGGGGAGATTGTCTATGTCTCCGTTCCCGAACTCTCCCACTCAATTTCTTTTAGATTTTGATTAAGCTTTTGTATGTGAGTATGATGTTCTTCATCATCACTTTGTATGTGTTAATCACTAGTTTGATTTCATGAAAAATATGCATGTATTTGGATCATGTTGAAAAAGTTTATGAAAGTTGCTTAAAACTCAAGTAATTGGCATGATTTTGATTGTTAGAGGTATTTGGATGTTTGGAAGGGATGATTAATGTTCCTTGATACCATATATGTTTGGAATGGCTGTTTATATGAATTTATAACATGTTTGATTGAATTTTTGAGTTGATTTGAGGTTAAACCGCCTTAGATAACTCAAGAACAGATATTCTGTTCTGGTGTGGTTCGCTAAGCGACCAGGAGTTCGCTGTAGCGAACAGGTTCGCTGAAGCTCGCCAATGCTCGCCATGAGCAGGTGACTTCCGGGTGAGGTTCGCTTAGGCTCGCTAAGCCTTCGCTCAGCGAATAGTTCGTTGAAGCTCGCCAATGCTCGCCATGAGCAGGTGACTTCCTGGTGTGGTTCGCTATGTCTCGCTAAGGCTTCGCTTAGCGAAGGCCTCTGTGACAGCAATTCTTGTTGATGGTTGTAAGTGTGATCAGGCACTTGTATCATGGTTTAAAAGTATCCTTACATGATTGTTGATACATGTTGATGCTGTTAATGCTTATTGTTAATCGTTATATGATTGATAAACGTGTATGCAATAAGTTGTCGCTTAAGTGAGCAATGTGATGTTTTGGCATTAATTTGTAATGATTAAGTGAATGTGTTAGGATTGTGTTCCCGCATTCATAAAAGAGTAGCTTCGAGCTAGAGAAATATCATATTGATGATATGTGTAAACATACATGCATTCATGCATATATATGTTGAATTGGAAACTAGGGTTCCAATAGATTTAAATGGATTTTTGAGTCCATAAGGAAGCCGAGGATTGGATTAGATGAATCCATAAGATCTAGAGCTGCTATCCAGCAGGATATAAAACTGTTTAACTTATCCATGAGGGATATGAAGGTTTGGTAAGTTCCGAACAATCCGGCAAGATGTAAAACTGTTTAACTTATCCATGAGGGGTAAAAGGCAATTGGTACCACATGCATTAGTCGTGTCTAGGGATGACATGACATAGAATGATTGGCATTAGATACATTAGGGTAAATGCGCATATATTTGATAAATGGTATGTGACATTATCTGGTTGAACTGTGCTAAACTTTATTAATTGATAACTGTTTGGTGCGATGTTTTGACGTGAGTTAGAATATGTATGATGTAGTTCGAAAGTGCAAGACCTTTCTTATGCTCGTATGGTATGCGATTATGTTTTCTAACTCTCTGCTTTGTGTTATTTGCTGGACCTTTGGGGGTTCAGATATTCAGGCTGAGGACTGTGCCGACGTTTAGACTGCTGTTCTAGCGTGGTGTTGACGTACCTTTTGGTGAGGAGACTTAGCATAGATTACTCCTCTTAGTACTAGCTTTTGACTAGAGTTTGTAAATAGTAAATGCTCTGGTAATGTAACATCGAGTCGGGGTTTTCGCTTGGCTTTCATCGTATATCGGTGTTACCTTTTTGATATGCTAGTTCTTGTATAAGTGACATCCTTAGGGATGAATATGGCTTATGTATATATATATGTATATATATATGCATGCTTGGTTTGATTGGAATCCGTTGTTGCTTTTCATGTTAAATTTCATGATGCTCTGTGTGTATGCTTGTGTTTTAATTACCGCGTGGCACTCTGCCTTTACACTTGTTGAAAATTTTTTAAAATTACGTTTTTAAGGGTAGTATGGGTTAGGGTGTTACAATAGTGGTATCAGAGCAGGTCGGTTCGTGTGAACCAATTAGGACTTTTCTTTTCCCCGTATGAGCATGTGTAGGGAACACTGTTAGTACTTTCTAACGTCTAGTTGTGATTCGTTCAGGAATCATGGCTGCTGCGAGAACGAATGCTCAGATTGCGGAGGCTTTGGCCGCACTCACCAACATAGTGGTTAGAGATCATCAACCTGGAAGAGAGGTAGAGATGAGGTTGGAAAGGTTCATGAAGCAGAAACCGCCAACATTTACCGGAGGTTACAACCCGGATGGAGCTCACAAGTGGCTGGAGGAACTTGAGATAATTTTTGAAGCAATGGATTGTTCCGAGGAAGGGAAGACAACCCTTGGGACATATGTGTTGCGTGAGGAAGCGAATGTGTGGTGGAAGAATGCTAAGTTGAGGCTAGGACCCGGTGGTATGGCTATACCATGGGCAATGTTTAAAAGAGAATTTTTGGTCAAGTATTTTCCTGTGGATGTGAAGAACAAGAAAGTGGTGGAATTCATGGAACTGAAACAGGGAAATATGACGGTAGCTGACTATGCCGTCAAGTTTGAGACTTTGTGTGCGTTTAGCCCGCATTACAACACTATGGAAGCGGAGAACGACAAGTGTGTGAAGTTTGAAAGTGGTCTACGTCCAGACATTAAGCATATGATTGGATTTTCACAGATAAGGGATTTTGCGACCCTTGTGAACAAGAGTAGGATCTGTGATGAAGATGGTAGAGCTAAGGTGAACTACTACAAGGCTGCGAATGACCGAAAAGGGAAAGGACAAGAGCGCGGAAAACCTTATGATAACCGCGGTAGGGGTAATACAAGTGGTGGTAAGAAGCCAGTGAATGGAAGTTGTTACAAATGTGGAGAGCGGGGTCATATGTCGTATGATTGCCCGAAGAAATTGGACAAGTGTTTGAATTGTGGGAAGTTAGGCCACAAAACTGAAGTGTGTAGGACAAGAGTGTTTTGTTTCAACTGTGGTGAGGAGGGCCACAAGAGTATAATCTGCAAGAAGCCCAAGAAGGTGATGGGCAAGGTGTTTGCTTTGAGTGGAGAGGATGCTAGCCTTGAGGACAATCTCATTAGAGGTACGTGTTTCATCTATGACACTCCTTTAATTGCGATTATAGATACGGGAGCGACGCATTCTTTTATTTCTTTGGATTGTGCGAAGCGTCTTAGTATTCCTTTAACGGATATGATGGGTAGGATGGAAATAGAAACTCCTGCTAATGGTTCAGTGATTACCCGACAAGTATGTCGTAACTGCCCCGTAACCATTTTTGATAGGCATTTTGGTATGGATTTAGTATGTATTCCACTTAGTGGTATGGATGTGATTTTTGGTATGAATTGGTTAATCTTCAACCGGATTCATATCAACTGTCGTGAGAAGGCCGTTGTTTTTCCGAAGCCGGAGGAGAACTTGCATTTGATGAGCGGGAAGGAAGTATCGGAAGCGTTGAAAGAACATGCCGAGATGTTCATGATGTTTGCATCATTGAAACTCGAAGGAGGAGTTAAGATAGAAGAGTTACCGATCGTTTGTGAATTCCCAGATGTGTTTCCGGATGATATATCTGACGTGCCTCCAAAGCGAGAGGTAGAGTTTTCTATCGACCTAGTACCTGGAACTAGTCCGATATCGATGGCGCCGTATCGAATGTCAGCATCTGAGTTGAATGAATTGAAGAAGCAACTTGAAGAGCTGCTTGAGAAGAGGTTTGTTCGACCGAGTGTTTCGCCATGGGGAGCGCCAGTATTGCTTGTGAAGAAGAAAGATGGAAGCATGAGATTATGTATAGACTATCGTCAGTTGAACAAAGTGACGATCAAGAATAAATATCCACTTCCGAGGATAGATGATTTGATGGATCAACTAGTTGGAGCTTGTGTGTTTAGTAAGATCGATTTGAGATCTGGATACCATCAGATTAGAGTGAAGACGGAAGACATACCTAAGACTGCATTTAGGACGAGGTATGGGCACTACGAGTATTCAGTTATGCCGTTTGGTGTGACCAATGCACCTGGAGTTTTCATGGAGTATATGAACCGAATTTTCCATTCATTTTTGGATAGATTCGTGGTGGTGTTCATCGACGACATTTTGATTTACTCAAAATCCGAGGAAGAGCACGAGGAGCACTTGAGGATTGTTTTGCAAGTCTTGAAGGAGAAGAAGTTGTATGCCAAGTTGTCGAAGTGTGAATTTTGGATGAAAGAGGTGAGTTTCCTAGGGCATATAATTTCAAGTGGAGGAATCGCGGTAGATCCTGCGAAGGTTGACGTTGTGTCACAGTGGGGAACGCCGGAATCTGTTTCAGAGATTAGAAGTTTCCTTGGTTTAGCCGGTTATTATAGAAGATTCATCGAAGGTTTTTCGAAGTTGGCTTTGCCGTTAACCAAGTTGACGAGGAAAGATCAAGCGTTTGTTTGGGATGGTATTTGTGAGAAGAGTTTCCAAGAGCTCAAGAGAAGATTGACTACTGCACCCGTGTTGATTTTACCTGATGCCAAAGAGTCGTTCGTCGTGTATTGCGATGCTTCGAAGTTAGGACTTGGTGGAGTGCTTATGCAAGGGGGTAATGTGGTAGCATATGTTTCAAGACAACTGAAGGTTCACGAGAGGAACTATCCGACGCATGATTTGGAGTTAGCCGCAGTGGTGTTTGCTTTGAAAGTGTGGAGACACTACTTGTATGGATCGAGGTTTGAAGTGTTTAGTGATCACAAGAGTTTGAAGTACTTATTCGACCAGAAGGAGTTGAATATGAGGCAACGGAGATGGCTCGAATTCTTAAAGGACTACGATTTTGAATTGAGTTATCACCCTGGAAAAGCCAATGTAGTGGCCGATGCATTAAGTAGGAAAACTTTGCATATGTCATCATTGATGGTGAAAGAGTTAGAGTTGATTGAAGAATTCCGAGACTTGAGTCTTGTGTGCGAGGTTACTTCTTCAAGTGTGAAGCTTGGAATGTTAAGATTGACGAATCCTTTTCTTGAAGATATTAAAGAACGTCAGAAATCGGATAAGAAATTGATGGAGAAGATGGTACTCATCAATGAAGGCAAGGAGACCAATATCAAGATTGACGAGAGTGGAGTCATGAGATTTCACGGAAGAGTTTGTGTACCGGATGTAACCGAATTGAAGAGAATGATCATGGAAGAAGGTCACAGAAGTGGTTTGAGTATTCATCCTGGAGTAACCAAGATGTATCAGGATTTGAAGAAGTTATTTTGGTGGCCGGGAATGAAGAGGCAAATTTCTGAATTTGTTTATTCATGCTTAACTTGTCAGAAATCGAAGATTGAACATCAGAAGCCGTTTGGTTTGTTACAACCAATGTTTATACCCGAATGGAAATGGGATAGTATTGCAATGGATTTTGTGGGAGGTTTACCGAAGACCAAGAAAAGTAACGAGGTGATTTGGGTAGTGGTAGATCGTCTGACGAAGTGTGCTCACTTCATTGCTATCAGGAAAGGTACTTTGGTGCCTAAGTTGGCCGAGATTTATGTGGAGCAGATTGTGAAGCTACATGGTGCCTAAGTTGGCCGAGATTCATGCTTAAATTTCATGATGCTCTGTGTGTATGCTTGTGTTTTAATTACCGCGTGGCACTCTGCCTTTACACTTGTTGAAAAGTTTTTAAAATTACGTTTTTAAGGGTTGTATGGGTTAGGGTGTTACAGGTGAGCTGGAACAGGGGGGTGCAATGGTGGGTGTGTTGGAACAACGGGACTGTGAACAGGAGGCTTAACAGGAGCAGAAGCAGGTGGGTGATGATGGTGGTGGTGACCAGTTGGTGGTTTAGCAGGAACAGGGGTAGAATGGTGAGGAGGGTGTGAAGGAGTGTGAGAAATAGGGGAAGGGGCAGGGGATGGTGTGTGATTATGGTGGTGATGATGGTGGCGAGGGGCGTTAGACGGTGGATGATGTGGTGACTTAGTTGGAGGGTGAAGTGGAGAATGTGAGTGATGAGGAGGGTAAGTTGGTGGAAGAGTTTCAAGGTGTTCGGCAAATGCAATGAAAGAGGTTTGTTGAAGGAAAAGAAGCAACATTGCAAGGGTTTTGGCCATTTCTCTTTGTAAGAGAAAGTAATCTAGAAAGAGATAGGAGAGGAAAGGAAAGTGAAGTGATGATGGTGTTATGTGAGTGTGAGGCTTGATTTATAGCAGCTAATTCCCAAAATCATTCCCCCTTTTTATAAAATGTTATCTTTGGAAAATAAAATTGTTGTGAATACAAATAGAATAAAATATTCATGTTATTAAGTATAATTATATTTGTATTTATTTGTAATTATTTTTATATATACACTAATAATAACCTATGAATAATGACAATCATAAATAAAATAATTACAAATATAATTATACTTAATCACATGAATATTCTATTCTATCAAATTCTTCCAATGTTTTCAATTATAAGACTTTTTTTCAAAAATAGTTTGTCTCTTTATTATAAATTTTTAGGTGCAATTATTATTAATTTTTAAATACATCTCTTATTAATACTACTATCAATTTATATATGTAAAGTTAACAATAAATATCATGAGCGCTGATATGATATGGCACGAGTCTCTTATAACTTAATCAAGGTTCTGAGTTTGATATCTCGCTTGGATATGTAGCAACGTTAAAATTCTTAGGGAGAGCTTGTCGCCATTTGGGTCCCACATGGCTCGTGGGATTAGTCTCTGCAATTGCGTGCAGACGATATCCGATTCACCAATTTTAGGCGGTAGCCTAATTTTGAAGTAGCAAATTGCTAAGGGATTAAGGAGAAGTGGTATTGGAAAATGTTTGCGTTAAGGAATGCAAATATTGGTTGAGAGATTACTTGGGAACAGAGTAGTCGTATTGGATTCGACTCAATGTGAGAAAAGGAATTTGACGGTTAGAAACGGTAGTTTTTAGCATGTGTCGAGGAAGATTTGAGAATGTGGGTCATCAAGTGATCGTTGGAATTGAACTATCAAGTGATAAGTTGGAATAAGATACGATATGAATAAGTGATGTAACACGGTTAAGTGATTCATGAGGGAATCAAAGGTTTATGGGAATTATGGAGTTGTGGAAGTATTCCACGGGAGTATCTTTCGGAGAGTTCGATTGGTTGTACCTGTTTTAGGGTAGAGTTGTGTGTACCGTAGAATGTGAGTCTATGGATGTTTCGTGCGGAGTGGACGTTTTAGCGGTTTGATAGGAATAGTTTATGTCGATATCATGATTGTTGAATATTTATCGACAAATTGAGGAACTGGCCGTCCTTGATCTCTTGTGGATAAATGGACAAAAATTGTGTTGGATGGGATAAACTAATTTTGTCAAACTTAGTAATGTGTAGAGTTTTGAACGTTTCGTTGGAGGGTCGGATACAGGAGTTATCCGGAGTTGTTTTAGTCGCGTAATTTTCGAGGGCGAAAATCTTTTAAGTGAGGGAGAGTTGTAACGACCCAAATTTATTATTCACTATTTAAGTGTTTAATTATTTGGTGATGTGGTTTTTAAGTAAGATAGTAACTTTATGTTATTTATCGAGAGTTTTAGTTAACGCGCGAGTTAGTGAGAGTTAACGCGAGTTGGGCCAAGCCAATTGGGCTTGAGGCCCAATGGGCCTTATGGACTTGTGAGAGGCGCCATATGGTCAAGGGGAGGAGAGGAAACATTTCATTATTTTCTCTTTTGTTCATGAAGTAAAGAGAAGGAAGAGAAGAGGAGAGCTAGGGCAAGAGCTTGGAGGAGAGATTCGAGGAGCAATCTTCGTGAGTTCGTCGATCTAAGGTAAGAGAGTAGATTTCATATTCGTGGGTGACTCGAGGAAGGGGAGAATGTCGATTTCTCCTCACCCGAACTTCCTCCACCCCATTTTCGTTTTAGCTTAGAACGGATTTTCTTGATGGAAATCGTTCCTAAGGTTCTTAATATGCTTAAGATGCTTTTAACATGATGTATGAACGAATCTAATGGTTAAAAACGAGATTTATAAAGGATTAAACTCAAGAACATTGTGTTCTTGAGTGTTTTGAGTAAAAGTGTTCAATCTTTACTTTTTCGATGTTTATGATGTAGATCGGTGAAATGAACTGTCCTTTTGTGTTTAGATATTCTTGTTATACTTGAATATAAACTTATTTGGGGTTTATAACATGAAAAATGGGATTTTTGGGTGATTTGGTGTAGAAATCGCAAGTTTTGAACTGTCCTGACAGGAGGCATTCGCTACGCCTTCGCTCAGCGAACGTGTTCGCCACCTGTTCGCTACCTGTTCGCTAATTGGATTTTGGCTCTGTGTCTGTTCGCTACCTGTTCGCTACAGCGAACGTGTTCGCTACCTGTTCGCTACGTGTTCGCTACGTGTTCGCTACGTGTTCGCTACCTGTTCGCTACAGCGAACAGCTCTGTGACAGCAACTTTTTGATAGTTGTTTTAAGTGCAATTAGGCACTTGTAACATGGATTTGAGGTATCCTAACATGCAATTAAGTGTTTGTAACCATGATTGATTGCTTGTTGATGAATAATGAACATATTGTATGAGATTAATTGAGTAATCTTAGAGAATAAATATGATTGTGATGATCATGAATATGTGTTAGGAACATGACTTAATCTTAAGCTTTTGTGATGATGTATGCAATTGGATTATGTATGTGTATCTTGTTTTGAAGATGATTATTGATGATGTTTGTTTAAATGTCAAAGAAGTATATTAAGGTGTTAATCAACTTAATAAAGAAGGATATTAGAGTATGTTATTCTAATAAAGAAGTATATCGAATTATGTTATTCGATAAAGACGGATATTAAGGTATTGATTATCTTAATAAAGACGAACGTTGGATAGTGTTCCACGTTATTGTTGATGGGCTATATGCCATAATTGTTGATGAATATATTCATGAGTTTTGAGTGCATGCATCATGAATATTTAGGGATATTGGCTTGTCCAATAAAGAAGGATATCGAACTATATTTGTTTGATAAAGAAGGATATCGGAGGTGAGATACTCTGATAAAGACGATGGTACCACATGCATTAGAGGTGTCTAGAGGACATAACATGAATGTGAAGCATTAGATTGCATTAGGGATTTTGTGTGCATTTTATGATAAATGATGTTTGACACATACTTGGTAAATGTTGATTGTTAATCCGTATGTGAGGAGCAGAGTCCGTCATGACTATAAAATGAACAATGCAGAGTCCGTCATGACTATAAAATGAACAATGCAGAGTCCGTCATGACTATAAAATGAACAACGCAGAGTCCGTCATGACTATAAAATGAACAACGCAGGGTCCGTCATGACCATAATCTGAACAATGTATTTGTTAATGTTTTGGTATTGTCCGAGACGACGTGAAACTATATGTTTGGTGTATTTTGTGAATGATTGATTATGCGATAAATGAAGTATATGCATGATATATGAATATGCATGAATGATGGTGATGTATATGTATAATGTATGATTATGCATGTTTTTATGAAGAAGTGTTTAAGTACCATTTACTTACACTTATATTTTGAGTATGTTGTCTAACTCTCTTTTATGTGTTATGTGCTGGACCGTTGGGGGTCCAGATTTACAGGTTTTGTGGTATTCGATGTCGAGTCGTCGGTGAAGCTCCGCTCTGATTGTGACACGGGAAAGGGTTGTATTTAGACTATAGGGTCTTTATGACTTTCGATATTTATTTGTAAAATTATACATTTTGATAAATGATTATTCTGTATAAACACTGTTTTTACTAATTAATTACATTAGTATTATTTTGATAGAGGAGTGTAATACTCGAACCGATATTCAATAAATTAAATGTGATTTTCCGTTGCGTATTTTGAAAAAGAATTTTACTAAAGGTAGAAATATATAAATAATGGGTTTGGGTGTTACAATTGGTATCAGAGCCCCGTTGTCTTCGGACTGTGTGGGTTATGTGTCGATCAGAGCAGGTCTGTGCAGTCAGACCAAGTGAGTATTGTGTGTCAGTCGCGTTTGTCTAACAATTTTGTGTTGTTTGTTTTGTGAAATCATTCATGTTGTTCGTTTAGGGACTATGAGTGATGTGAATTGGATTAGATTATCCATTCTTCTTGTGAGTAGATGTGTGAGTATTATACTTCTATGTTTATAATAGTTGTATATGCTTAGAGTTTAACCTTTTTGTAGTTTAAACTTGATGGATTGATGCTTATTGCTAATTGTTGATGATCCGGCATGATGTAAAACTGCATGTGATGATCCGGCATGATGTAAAACTGCATGTGACGATCCGGCATGATATAAAACTGCATGTGGTAATGATTTGAAATAATTTTAAAAAACTAATATTATTTCTTGAAGATTTTGGTGAAAATATAGAGTTATTTTCTTTGAGTAAGTGAAAAATTTAATTTTCAAAATGGTGAGAAGATTAGGATATTAATGTGTCCTTGTATGTGTTTGTTATATGTTTGTTTATAACATGTGCTAGATGATTACTAGGCGTTTGAATTGCTAGGCGTTTTATGAGTAAAAACATGAAGATCTCATAATTCTATGTCGTGATTGTTGATGCATGATTCTAATTGTGCTTTCAAGTCTATAATGATGTTATATGCTTGATGTTTTGGATTTTGTGGATTAGTGAGTCGAGAAAACGAGAGTTTAGTGAGCGTAAGTTAAAAACCGTAGCAGAGCACCCAGATTTTTGGATGTGCTCGCTAGGCGAAGAATGAACCTCGCTGAGTCTCGCTAAGTCTTGCTAAGTCCTGTGAATGTTTTTGACTTGTCTCGCCGGGAGCTCGCTAGCTTTTGCTAAGCGAGGGAGCCAGACAAGAAATTTATTTTGTTGACGTCTTGTTCTGAGTTGATTGAATGTGAGTATGAATTATTGCTATGCAATGTTCATTTTTCTTGTGTTGTTTTGATTTCCTAACTTTGAGAAGTGAGGGAAGTATAGGTTACTTGAATGCTTGCATGAATTTGTGTTAGTGTTTAGGTATCGTGGGTTAGGTTTTGTCCCTTGTATGCGACATGCGTGTAAACGATGTCGATACTAGTTTCTTCTCTTGGGAAGAACATGTTTAGAGGCGATAGAACCGTTAGGTGTGAGCACCAGAAGTTCTAGTGGAAGAGAGTAGGAGTGGGTTTGAGATAAGTGGGGGAGAAGGTTATATCCCTCCGAGATGTTTCGAACGTGAGAAGATTGGATGAGTAGAGATGTTCTTGAAGCGGAATATTCAGGAAGTGGTGACGTTGTTCGAAGTGGAATGGGTGGGAGCAACAAGTTGTGAGAAACTACTAGAAGAGAAGTTGTCGGACCAAGTGTTTCGTCGTGAGGCGTTAGTGAGATTGGTTAAGTGAGATGAAAAGTATTCGGAAGGATTGGAGATCATGTGTTGCACTAGAAGTATGGATATATGGTTTGTGTGGAGCGAAGTTGAAGTACCTATTCGATTAGAAGAAGTTGAATATGTAGAAGTGGAAGTAATTAGGATTCTTGAGAGGTGATGATTTTGAAGTAAGTTGTCATCCAAGGGGATCGGATGTTGTACCGGATGTTGGAGTAAGAAGTTTTACGTGAGTCGTGCATATGGTAGTATGTTGGATTGGTTGAACAATTTGGAATTCTAAGTCTAGTGTGTGAAGTGACTTTCGGAGGAGATTTGAGAAGCTTAGAGAAAGAGATGTGGAGATTAGTGAACCATTGGTGTTAATTAATCAAGGAAGGGAAGTAAGTTTTAAAGTAGATGAGAATGGAATTGAGAAATATCATAATATGATTGGTATGTTTGTTGAATCGTTGGAAGTAAGGATTGTATGAGTAGTCGAGTTTATTCGAAGATGGAAGTAGGATAACGATTCGAAAGATTTTGTGAGAGGCTTGTAGAAGAAAGGGTGATTGGATTTGGATAATGACCGGACAATTGGTGTCACATGTTGAACGAGAACGTAGAGTCTTAGAGGTATCATTTTTGAATGATGAAGAATAAGAAAGTTAGCCGTTGGAGAACGTGTTGAGAATGAGTAGTATGAGGTCATGTTGGAAGTGACTTGTGTTAGGTGAGAATTTGCGAAAAGGATTATCGCACATGCGAGTAGATGTTGTGTTTGAGCACATATAGTAAGGGGTTGAAGGCGATGCCTAAAGTAAGTATCGGAGAGCATTTGGTAGTGCCCACCAGATAAGAGTGAGTAAGTATTTGCTAAGGAAATTGGATTCATGGAATGGAAGAGTCGGTAAAGACTAGTTTTGTTAGATGCATCGTGGATGTTGATGTGGTATGGTCACAATCGGTGACAATGACGTAAAGGATTTTAAATTGTTTCATCATGGATGATGGGACGGTAGTGATTTGGTGAATAAACTTAAGATGTATTTTGGACGAGAATTTTTAGAAATTTTCTAGGAATGTCATATTGAGATTAGACAAGGAGTCATGAGTAAGAATACTAAGACAAAGGTTGATTAGAATTTAATGGATGGGATTAGATCGTATGACGAGTATTTGGAGCTTTGTGGATTTAATTCAAGAGTTTGATTTTGGTATCGAATGTACTAAGGAGGAGTTTAAAGATAGCTATCCAAAGAGAGATGATGATTGTTAGAGGTCGTAAGTGAATAAGAATTCGATGAGTGAATAAACGGAGAAGATTATGCTTATTGCAATGCAAGATGATGAGGAACATCGATAGATGGATTATGGGCGAATTGAAGATGTCGTTTGGAATTAACGAGATAGAGGTTATGATTGTTTGGAGAACCAATTTTAGGCGGTAGCCTAATTTTGAAGTAGCAAATTGCTAAGGGATTAAGGAGAAGTGGTATTGGAAAATGTTTGCGTTAAGGAATGCAAATATTGGTTGAGAGATTACTTGGGAACAGAGTAGTCGTATTGGATTCGACTCAATGTGAGAAAAGGAATTTGACGGTTAGAAACGGTAGTTTTTAGCATGTGTCGAGGAAGATTTGAGAATGTGGGTCATCAAGTGATCGTTGGAATTGAACTATCAAGTGATAAGTTGGAATAAGATACGATATGAATAAGTGATGTAACACGGTTAAGTGATTCATGAGGGAATCAAAGGTTTATGGGAATTATGGAGTTGTGGAAGTATTCCACGGGAGTATCTTTCGGAGAGTTCGATTGGTTGTACCTGTTTTAGGGTAGAGTTGTGTGTACCGTAGAATGTGAGTCTATGGATGTTTCGTGCGGAGTGGACGTTTTAGCGGTTTGATAGGAATAGTTTATGTCGATATCATGATTGTTGAATATTTATCGACAAATTGAGGAACTGGCCGTCCTTGATCTCTTGTGGATAAATGGACAAAAATTGTGTTGGATGGGATAAACTAATTTTGTCAAACTTAGTAATGTGTAGAGTTTTGAACGTTTCGTTGGAGGGTCGGATACAGGAGTTATCCGGAGTTGTTTTAGTCGCGTAATTTTCGAGGGCGAAAATCTTTTAAGTGAGGGAGAGTTGTAACGACCCAAATTTATTATTCACTATTTAAGTGTTTAATTATTTGGTGATGTGGTTTTTAAGTAAGATAGTAACTTTATGTTATTTATCGAGAGTTTTAGTTAACGCGCGAGTTAGTGAGAGTTAACGCGAGTTGGGCCAAGCCAATTGGGCTTGAGGCCCAATGGGCCTTATGGACTTGTGAGAGGCGCCATATGGTCAAGGGGAGGAGAGGAAACATTTCATTATTTTCTCTTTTGTTCATGAAGTAAAGAGAAGGAAGAGAAGAGGAGAGCTAGGGCAAGAGCTTGGAGGAGAGATTCGAGGAGCAATCTTCGTGAGTTCGTCGATCTAAGGTAAGAGAGTAGATTTCATATTCGTGGGTGACTCGAGGAAGGGGAGAATGTCGATTTCTCCTCACCCGAACTTCCTCCACCCCATTTTCGTTTTAGCTTAGAACGGATTTTCTTGATGGAAATCGTTCCTAAGGTTCTTAATATGCTTAAGATGCTTTTAACATGATGTATGAACGAATCTAATGGTTAAAAACGAGATTTATAAAGGATTAAACTCAAGAACATTGTGTTCTTGAGTGTTTTGAGTAAAAGTGTTCAATCTTTACTTTTTTGATGTTTATGATGTAGATCGGTGAAATGAACTGTCCTTTTGTGTTTAGATATTCTTGTTATACTTGAATATAAACTTATTTGGGGTTTATAACATGAAAAATGGGATTTTTGGGTGATTTGGTGTAGAAATCGCAAGTTTTGAACTGTCCTGACAGGAGGCATTCGCTACGCCTTCGCTCAGCGAACGTGTTCGCCACCTGTTCGCTACCTGTTCGCTAATTGGATTTTGGCTCTGTGTCTGTTCGCTACCTGTTCGCTACAGCGAACGTGTTCGCTACCTGTTCGCTACGTGTTCGCTACGTGTTCGCTACGTGTTCGCTACCTGTTCGCTACAGCGAACAGCTCTGTGACAGCAACTTTTTGATAGTTGTTTTAAGTGCAATTAGGCACTTGTAACATGGATTTGAGGTATCCTAACATGCAATTAAGTGTTTGTAACCATGATTGATTGCTTGTTGATGAATAATGAACATATTGTATGAGATTAATTGAGTAATCTTAGAGAATAAATATGATTGTGATGATCATGAATATGTGTTAGGAACATGACTTAATCTTAAGCTTTTGTGATGATGTATGCAATTGGATTATGTATGTGTATCTTGTTTTGAAGATGATTATTGATGATGTTTGTTTAAATGTCAAAGAAGTATATTAAGGTGTTAATCAACTTAATAAAGAAGGATATTAGAGTATGTTATTCTAATAAAGAAGTATATCGAATTATGTTATTCGATAAAGACGGATATTAAGGTATTGATTATCTTAATAAAGACGAACGTTGGATAGTGTTCCACGTTATTGTTGATGGGCTATATGCCATAATTGTTGATGAATATATTCATGAGTTTTGAGTGCATGCATCATGAATATTTAGGGATATTGGCTTGTCCAATAAAGAAGGATATCGAACTATATTTGTTTGATAAAGAAGGATATCGGAGGTGAGATACTCTGATAAAGACGATGGTACCACATGCATTAGAGGTGTCTAGAGGACATAACATGAATGTGAAGCATTAGATTGCATTAGGGATTTTGTGTGCATTTTATGATAAATGATGTTTGACACATACTTGGTAAATGTTGATTGTTAATCCGTATGTGAGGAGCAGAGTCCGTCATGACTATAAAATGAACAATGCAGAGTCCGTCATGACTATAAAATGAACAATGCAGAGTCCGTCATGACTATAAAATGAACAACGCAGAGTCCGTCATGACTATAAAATGAACAACGCAGGGTCCGTCATGACCATAATCTGAACAATGTATTTGTTAATGTTTTGGTATTGTCCGAGACGACGTGAAACTATATGTTTGGTGTATTTTGTGAATGATTGATTATGCGATAAATGAAGTATATGCATGATATATGAATATGCATGAATGATGGTGATGTATATGTATAATGTATGATTATGCATGTTTTTATGAAGAAGTGTTTAAGTACCATTTACTTACACTTATATTTTGAGTATGTTGTCTAACTCTCTTTTATGTGTTATGTGCTGGACCGTTGGGGGTCCAGATTTACAGGTTTTGTGGTATTCGATGTCGAGTCGTCGGTGAAGCTCCGCTCTGATTGTGACACGGGAAAGGGTTGTATTTAGACTATAGGGTCTTTATGACTTTCGATATTTATTTGTAAAATTATACATTTTGATAAATGATTATTCTGTATAAACACTGTTTTTACTAATTAATTACATTAGTATTATTTTGATAGAGGAGTGTAATACTCGAACCGATATTCAATAAATTAAATGTGATTTTCCGTTGCGTATTTTGAAAAAGAATTTTACTAAAGGTAGAAATATATAAATAATGGGTTTGGGTGTTACAGTGTTCATCGACGACATTTTGATTTACTCAAAATCCGAGGAAGAGCACGAGGAGCACTTGAGGATTGTTTTGCAAGTCTTGAAGGAGAAGAAGTTGTATGCCAAGTTGTCGAAGTGTGAATTTTGGATGAAAGAGGTGAGTTTCCTAGGGCATATAATTTCAAGTGGAGGAATCGCGGTAGATCCTGCGAAGGTTGACGCTGTGTCACAGTGGGGAACGCCGGAATCTGTTTCAGAGATTAGAAGTTTCCTTGGTTTAGCCGGTTATTATAGAAGATTCATCGAAGGTTTTTCGAAGTTGGCTTTGCCGTTAACCAAGTTGACGAGGAAAGATCAAGCGTTTGTTTGGGATGGTATTTGTGAGAAGAGTTTCCAAGAGCTCAAGAGAAGATTGACTACTGCACCCGTGTTGATTTTACCTGATGCCAAAGAGTCGTTCGTCGTGTATTGCGATGCTTCGAAGTTAGGACTTGGTGGAGTGCTTATGCAAGGGGGTAATGTGGTAGCATATGTTTCAAGACAACTGAAGGTTCACGAGAGGAACTATCCGACGCATGATTTGGAGTTAGCCGCAGTGGTGTTTGCTTTGAAAGTGTGGAGACACTACTTGTATGGATCGAGGTTTGAAGTGTTTAGTGATCACAAGAGTTTGAAGTACTTATTCGACCAGAAGGAGTTGAATATGAGGCAACGGAGATGGCTCGAATTCTTAAAGGACTACGATTTTGAATTGAGTTATCACCCTGGAAAAGCCAATGTAGTGGCCGATGCATTAAGTAGGAAAACTTTGCATATGTCATCATTGATGGTGAAAGAGTTAGAGTTGATTGAAGAATTCCGAGACTTGAGTCTTGTGTGCGAGGTTACTTCTTCAAGTGTGAAGCTTGGAATGTTAAGATTGACGAATCCTTTTCTTGAAGATATTAAAGAACGTCAGAAATCGGATAAGAAATTGATGGAGAAGATGGTACTCATCAATGAAGGCAAGGAGACCAATATCAAGATTGACGAGAGTGGAGTCATGAGATTTCACGGAAGAGTTTGTGTACCGGATGTAACCGAATTGAAGAGAATGATCATGGAAGAAGGTCACAGAAGTGGTTTGAGTATTCATCCTGGAGTAACCAAGATGTATCAGGATTTGAAGAAGTTATTTTGGTGGCCAGGAATGAAGAGGCAAATTTCTGAATTTGTTTATTCATGCTTAACTTGTCAGAAATCGAAGATTGAACATCAGAAGCCGTTTGGTTTGTTACAACCAATGTTTATACCCGAATGGAAATGGGATAGTATTGCAATGGATTTTGTGGGAGGTTTACCGAAGACCAAGAAAAGTAACGAGGTGATTTGGGTAGTGGTAGATCGTCTGACGAAGTGTGCTCACTTCATTGCTATCAGGAAAGGTACTTTGGTGCCTAAGTTGGCCGAGATTTATGTGGAGCAGATTGTGAAGCTACATGGTATTCCAACAAGTATTATTTCGGATAGAGATCCGAGATTTACTTCCAGATTTTGGGAAAGCTTGCAAGAAGCTTTAGGAACGAAGTTGAGGTTGAGTTCAGCTTATCATCCTCAGACAGATGGTCAGTCGGAGAGGACGATACAATCCTTAGAGGATTTGTTGAGGGCTTGTGTTTTGGAGCAAAACGTGAATTGGGATTCTTGTTTGCCGTTGGTAGAGTTTACATACAACAACAGTTACCATTCTAGTATCGGAATGGCACCGTTTGAGGCTTTGTATGGGAGAAGGTGTAGGACACCTCTGTGTTGGTATGAAACTGGAGAAGGTGCAATTCTTGGACCAGAGATTGTACAAGAAACAACAGAGAAGATTCGGATGATTCGTGAGAAGATGAAAGTGTCTCAGAGTCGACAGAAGAGTTATCATGATAAGAGGAGGAAGGACATTGAATTCCAAGAGGGGGATCATGTATTCCTACGAGTTACATCGACTACTGGAGTAGGACGTGCGTTGAAGTCAAGGAAGTTGACATCGAGGTTTATTGGGCCGTTTGAGATTTTGAAGCGAGTTGGGAAAGTTGCATATAGGATTGCATTACCGCCATCATTGGCGAATTTGCACGATGTTTTCCATGTATCACAGTTGCGCAAGTATGTGTCTGATCCGACACACGTGATTGAATCGGACGATGTTCAAGTGAGGGATGACTTGACCATCGAGACTGTGCCTTTGAGAATCGAAGGGAGAGAAGTGAAGAAGTTGAGAAACAAAGAGATTGCATCCGTGAAAGTCGTGTGGGGAGGACCGGCTGGTGAGAATGCAACGTGGGAGCTGGAAAGCAAGATGAGAGATTCTTATCCCGATCTGTTTCTAGGTAATTTCGAGGGCGAAATTCTTTTAAGGGGGGTAGGATTGTAACGACCCATTTTTCGTATTCGTATGTTTTATTAAATGTTATTTTATTTATTAATTGGCTTTTATTATTTTAGTGAGCGGCGAATAATTATTTAGCCGAACGTAAGTTATTAGGCGCGAGAACCTTGTTTTGGGCTTAAATGGGCGTGAGAGGCATGGGCCTAAGCCATTTGGGCTTGGTTCATGACAAATGAGAAGTAGTATAAGTAGCAAGTCAAACATATGAATAGTATCATAAATTCATTTCTTTGAGTTTGAGTGAGTAGAAGCAAGATAGAGCAAGAGCTAGGGTTTTGGCTAAGAGAAAGCTTGAGCAAGAGAAGGCTTGGATCATCATCTTTGCTTAAGGTAAGAGATTAGAATTCATGATTCTTGAGTGGTAAGGAGAGGGGAGATTGTCTATGTCTCCGTTCCCGAACTCTCCCACTCAATTTCTTTTAGATTTTGATTAAGCTTTTGTATGTGAGTATGATGTTCTTCATCATCACTTTGTATGTGTTAATCACTAGTTTGATTTCATGAAAAATATGCATGTATTTGGATCATGTTGAAAAAGTTTATGAAAGTTGCTTAAAACTCAAGTAATTGGCATGATTTTGATTGTTAGAGGTATTTGGATGTTTGGAAGGGATGATTAATGTTCCTTGATACCATATATGTTTGGAATGGCTGTTTATATGAATTTATAACATGTTTGATTGAATTTTTGAGGTTAAACCGCCTTAGATAACTCAAGAACAGATATTCTGTTCTGGTGTGGTTCGCTAAGCGACCAGGAGTTCGCTGTAGCGAATAGGTTCGCTGAAGCTCGCCAATGCTCGCCATGAGCAGGTGACTTCCGGGTGAGGTTCGCTTAGGCTCGCTAAGCCTTCGCTCAGCGAATAGTTCGTTGAAGCTCGCCAATGCTCGCCATGAGCAGGTGACTTCCTGGTGTGGTTCGCTATGTCTCGCTAAGGCTTCGCTTAGCGAAGGCCTCTGTGACAGCAATTCTTGTTGATGGTTGTAAGTGTGATCAGGCACTTGTATCATGGTTTAAAAGTATCCTTACATGATTGTTGATACATGTTGATGCTGTTAATGCTTATTGTTAATCGTTATATGATTGATAAACGTGTATGCAATAAGTTGTCGCTTAAGTGAGCAATGTGATGTTTTGGCATTAATTTGTAATGATTAAGTGAATGTGTTAGGATTGTGTTCCCGCATTCATAAAAGAGTAGCTTCGAGCTAGAGAAATATCATATTGATGATATGTGTAAACATACATGCATTCATGTATATATATGTTGAATTGGAAACTAGGGTTCCAATAGATTTAAATGGATTTTTGAGTCCATAAGGAAGCCGAGGATCGGATTAGATGAATCCATAAGATCTAGAGCTGCTATCCAGCAGGATATAAAACTGTTTAACTTATCCATGAGGGATATGAAGGTTTGGTAAGTTCTGAACAATCCGGCAAGATGTAAAACTGTTTAACTTATCCATGAGGGGTAAAAGGCAATTGGTACCACATGCATTAGTCGTGTCTAGGGATGGCATGACATAGAATGATTGGCATTAGATACATTAGGGTAAATGCGCATATATTTGATAAATGGTATGTGACATTATCTGGTTGAACTGTGCTAAACTTTATTAATTGATAACTGTTTGGTGCGATGTTTTGACGTGAGTTAGAATATGTATGATGTAGTTCAAAAGTGCAAGACCTTTCTTATGCTCGTATGGTATGCGATTATGTTTTCTAACTCTCTGCTTTGTGTTATTTGCTGGACCTTTGGGGGTTCAGATATTCAGGCTGAGGACTGTGCCGACGTTTAGACTGCTGTTCTAGCGTGGTGTTGACGTACCTTTTGGTGAGGAGACTTAGCATAGATTACTCCTCTTAGTACTAGCTTTTGACTAGAGTTTGTAAATAGTAAATGCTCTGGTAATGTAACATCGAGTCGGGGTTTTCGCTTGGCTTTCATCGTATATCGGTGTTACCTTTTTGATATGCTAGTTCTTGTATAAGTGACATCCTTAGGGATGAATATGGCTTATGTATATATATATGTATATATATGCATGCTTGGTTTGATTGGAATCCGTTGTTGCTTTTCATGTTAAATTTCATGATGCTCTGTGTGTATGCTTGTGTTTTAATTACCGCGTGGCACTCTGCCTTTACACTTGTTGAAAAGTTTTTAAAATTACGTTTTTAAGGGTAGTATGGGTTAGGGTGTTACAATAGTGGTATCAGAGCAGGTCGGTTCGTGTGAACCAATTAGGACTTTTCTTTTCCCCGTATGAGCATGTGTAGGGAACACTGTTAGTACTTTCTAACGTCTAGTTGTGATTCGTTCAGGAATCATGGCTGCTGCGAGAACGAATGCTCAGATTGCGGAGGCTTTGGCCGCACTCACCAACATAGTGGTTAGAGATCATCAACCTGGAAGAGAGGTAGAGATGAGGTTGGAAAGGTTCATGAAGCAGAAACCGCCAACATTTACCGGAGGTTACAACCCGGATGGAGCTCACAAGTGGCTGGAGGAACTTGAGATAATTTTTGAAGCAATGGATTGTTCCGAGGAAGGGAAGACAACCCTTGGGACATATGTGTTGCGTGAGGAAGCGAATGTGTGGTGGAAGAATGCTAAGTTGAGGCTAGGACCCGGTGGTATGGCTATACCATGGGCAATGTTTAAAAGAGAATTTTTGGTCAAGTATTTTCCTGTGGATGTGAAGAACAAGAAAGTGGTGGAATTCATGGAACTGAAACAGGGAAATATGACGGTAGCTGACTATGCCGTCAAGTTTGAGACTTTGTGTGCGTTTAGCCCGCATTACAACACTATGGAAGCGGAGAACGACAAGTGTGTGAAGTTTGAAAGTGGTCTACGTCCAGACATTAAGCATATGATTGGATTTTCACAGATAAGGGATTTTGCGACCCTTGTGAACAAGAGTAGGATCTGTGATGAAGATGGTAGAGCTAAGGTGAACTACTACAAGGCTGCGAATGACCGAAAAGGGAAAGGACAAGAGCGCGGAAAACCTTATGATAACCGCGGTAGGGGTAATACAAGTGGTGGTAAGAAGCCAGTGAATGGAAGTTGTTACAAATGTGGAGAGCGGGGTCATATGTCGTATGATTGCCCGAAGAAATTGGACAAGTGTTTGAATTGTGGGAAGTTAGGCCACAAAACTGAAGTGTGTAGGACAAGAGTGTTTTGTTTCAACTGTGGTGAGGAGGGCCACAAGAGTATAATCTGCAAGAAGCCCAAGAAGGTGATGGGCAAGGTGTTTGCTTTGAGTGGAGAGGATGCTAGCCTTGAGGACAATCTCATTAGAGGTACGTGTTTCATCTATGACACTCCTTTAATTGCGATTATAGATACGGGAGCGACGCATTCTTTTATTTCTTTGGATTGTGCGAAGCGTCTTAGTATTCCTTTAACGGATATGATGGGTAGGATGGAAATAGAAACTCCTGCTAATGGTTCAGTGATTACCCGACAAGTATGTCGTAACTGCCCCGTAACCATTTTTGATAGGCATTTTGGTATGGATTTAGTATGTATTCCACTTAGTGGTATGGATGTGATTTTTGGTATGAATTGGTTAATCTTCAACCGGATTCATATCAACTGTCGTGAGAAGGCCGTTGTTTTTCCGAAGCCGGAGGAGAACTTGCATTTGATGAGCGGGAAGGAAGTATCGGAAGCGTTGAAAGAACATGCCGAGATGTTCATGATGTTTGCATCATTGAAACTCGAAGGAGGAGTTAAGATAGAAGAGTTACCGATCGTTTGTGAATTCCCAGATGTGTTTCCGGATGATATATCTGACGTGCCTCCAAAGCGAGAGGTAGAGTTTTCTATCGACCTAGTACCTGGAACTAGTCCGATATCGATGGCGCCGTATCGAATGTCAGCATCTGAGTTGAATGAATTGAAGAAGCAACTTGAAGAGCTGCTTGAGAAGAGGTTTGTTCGACCGAGTGTTTCGCCATGGGGAGCGCCAGTATTGCTTGTGAAGAAGAAAGATGGAAGCATGAGATTATGTATAGACTATCGTCAGTTGAACAAAGTGACGATCAAGAATAAATATCCACTTCCGAGGATAGATGATTTGATGGATCAACTAGTTGGAGCTTGTGTGTTTAGTAAGATCGATTTGAGATCTGGATACCATCAGATTAGAGTGAAGACGGAAGACATACCTAAGACTGCATTTAGGACGAGGTATGGGCACTACGAGTATTCAGTTATGCCGTTTGGTGTGACCAATGCACCTGGAGTTTTCATGGAGTATATGAACCGAATTTTCCATTCATTTTTGGATAGATTCGTGGTGGTGTTCATCGACGACATTTTGATTTACTCAAAATCCGAGGAAGAGCACGAGGAGCACTTGAGGATTGTTTTGCAAGTCTTGAAGGAGAAGAAGTTGTATGCCAAGTTGTCGAAGTGTGAATTTTGGATGAAAGAGGTGAGTTTCCTAGGGCATATAATTTCAAGTGGAGGAATCGCGGTAGATCCTGCGAAGGTTGACGTTGTGTCACAGTGGGGAACGCCGGAATCTGTTTCAGAGATTAGAAGTTTCCTTGGTTTAGCCGGTTATTATAGAAGATTCATCGAAGGTTTTTCGAAGTTGGCTTTGCCGTTAACCAAGTTGACGAGGAAAGATCAAGCGTTTGTTTGGGATGGTATTTGTGAGAAGAGTTTCCAAGAGCTCAAGAGAAGATTGACTACTGCACCCGTGTTGATTTTACCTGATGCCAAAGAGTCGTTCGTCGTGTATTGCGATGCTTCGAAGTTAGGACTTGGTGGAGTGCTTATGCAAGGGGGTAATGTGGTAGCATATGTTTCAAGACAACTGAAGGTTCACGAGAGGAACTATCCGACGCATGATTTGGAGTTAGCCGCAGTGGTGTTTGCTTTGAAAGTGTGGAGACACTACTTGTATGGATCGAGGTTTGAAGTGTTTAGTGATCACAAGAGTTTGAAGTACTTATTCGACCAGAAGGAGTTGAATATGAGGCAACGGAGATGGCTCGAATTCTTAAAGGACTACGATTTTGAATTGAGTTATCACCCTGGAAAAGCCAATGTAGTGGCCGATGCATTAAGTAGGAAAACTTTGCATATGTCATCATTGATGGTGAAAGAGTTAGAGTTGATTGAAGAATTCCGAGACTTGAGTCTTGTGTGCGAGGTTACTTCTTCAAGTGTGAAGCTTGGAATGTTAAGATTGACGAATCCTTTTCTTGAAGATATTAAAGAACGTCAGAAATCGGATAAGAAATTGATGGAGAAGATGGTACTCATCAATGAAGGCAAGGAGACCAATATCAAGATTGACGAGAGTGGAGTCATGAGATTTCACGGAAGAGTTTGTGTACCGGATGTAACCGAATTGAAGAGAATGATCATGGAAGAAGGTCACAGAAGTGGTTTGAGTATTCATCCTGGAGTAACCAAGATGTATCAGGATTTGAAGAAGTTATTTTGGTGGCCGGGAATGAAGAGGCAAATTTCTGAATTTGTTTATTCATGCTTAACTTGTCAGAAATCGAAGATTGAACATCAGAAGCCGTTTGGTTTGTTACAACCAATGTTTATACCCGAATGGAAATGGGATAGTATTGCAATGGATTTTGTGGGAGGTTTACCGAAGACCAAGAAAAGTAACGAGGTGATTTGGGTAGTGGTAGATCGTCTGACGAAGTGTGCTCACTTCATTGCTATCAGGAAAGGTACTTTGGTGCCTAAGTTGGCCGAGATTTATGTGGAGCAGATTGTGAAGCTACATGGTGCCTAAGTTGGCCGAGATTCATGCTTAAATTTCATGATGCTCTGTGTGTATGCTTGTGTTTTAATTACCGCGTGGCACTCTGCCTTTACACTTGTTGAAAAGTTTTTAAAATTACGTTTTTAAGGGTTGTATGGGTTAGGGTGTTACAGGTGAGCTGGAACAGGGGGGTGCAATGGTGGGTGTGTTGGAACAACGGGACTGTGAACAGGAGGCTTAACAGGAGCAGAAGCAGGTGGGTGATGATGGTGGTGGTGACCAGTTGGTGGTTTAGCAGGAACAGGGGTAGAATGGTGAGGAGGGTGTGAAGGAGTGTGAGAAATAGGGGAAGGGGCAGGGGATGGTGTGTGATTATGGTGGTGATGATGGTGGCGAGGGGCGTTAGACGGTGGATGATGTGGTGACTTAGTTGGAGGGTGAAGTGGAGAATGTGAGTGATGAGGAGGGTAAGTTGGTGGAAGAGTTTCAAGGTGTTCGGCAAATGCAATGAAAGAGGTTTGTTGAAGGAAAAGAAGCAACATTGCAAGGGTTTTGGCCATTTCTCTTTGTAAGAGAAAGTAATCTAGAAAGAGATAGGAGAGGAAAGGAAAGTGAAGTGATGATGGTGTTATGTGAGTGTGAGGCTTGATTTATAGCAGCTAATTCCCAAAATCATTCCCCCTTTTTATAAAATGTTATCTTTGGAAAATAAAATTGTTGTGAATACAAATAGAATAAAATATTCATGTTATTAAGTATAATTATATTTGTATTTATTTGTAATTATTTTTATATATACACTAATAATAACCTATGAATAATGACAATCATAAATAAAATAATTACAAATATAATTATACTTAATCACATGAATATTCTATTCTATCAAATTCTTCCAATGTTTTCAATTATAAGACTTTTTTTCAAAAATAGTTTGTCTCTTTATTATAAATTTTTAGGTGCAATTATTATTAATTTTTAAATACATCTCTTATTAATACTACTATCAATTTATATATGTAAAGTTAACAATAAATATCATGAGCGCTGATATGATATGGCACGAGTCTCTTATAACTTAATCAAGGTTCTGAGTTTGATATCTCGCTTGGATATGTAGCAACGTTAAAATTCTTAGGGAGAGCTTGTCGCCATTTGGGTCCCACATGGCTCGTGGGATTAGTCTCTGCAATTGCGTGCAGACGATATCCGATTCACACAAAAAAAAATCAATTGTAAATAGAGGGTAATTTAATAATAGTCACACACTTTTAAGACAAATTTATTATTTCAATAGTCTTTTTAAATATCCGTAATTTTTTTTATCTTATTCATCCTCATCTGCATGACGTTCATCAATTTTTTCACTAATTTATAGTAAGAAAGTACATTCAAATATACCTAAAAAATTTATAAATGGAAATGTCCTAATAGAAATATAGTTTAGAAATGGAAAGGTCCTAATAGGATCCGTTCTTTTTTCCGGAAAGTGGCTCGTGGTAGTCTTATGACTAATGAAGGGAAACACAATATCAATATGACAAATGGCAATAGTTGTCCCCAGCGCCAACAAGGACTTGAATCCATTATGCATGTATTAAGAGACTTCGAAGAAATAATGAAATTTTGGTCCTCAATTATCAAACCTGATAATTGGGAAAAATTCTTTAGCATGGATCTCATACTTGGCTTGAATGGTACTTTGATAATGGAGATATTGAAAATACACTTGGTGTTGGGTGACTATTTTTGGCGTCTCTATCAAATCATTGTGGAAGGATCGTAATGATTGGTTTTTAATTAGTATTCCAACCTTCGACACATTTGGCTTCTTCATATAGCTAACCGAGTGCAAATGGTAGTTAATAGTATTATTAAACCTGCGGCTTATATGGAGAGCATTTGCTCCATCATTCCTATTAGATGGGAGCTCCCTCCTATAGATACTCTTAAGTTTAATGTAGATGTAGCGCAAAGTAAAAGGAATGACTTCTCAGCGTGTGGCAAATTGCTTAGAGACTCTCATGGTGGTCTTATTCAAGGTTTTTATTGCAACTTTGGCCGCAATAATACTCAGGGTGCTGAGATGTGGAGTTTAGTTCATGGTATGCGTATTGCTCGTCATCTTAACCGTGTCATTTTTAAAACAGACTCTACCTTTGTTGCAGATGTTGTTCTCAATCGTATTTTACCATCACATCTTATCTCGAACCTCTCCTAGAAGAGGTGTTTAATCTACTAAATTTTTCGGATTTATTATCCAAAAGGGATTTGATGCTCCTTTCTCCCCGAATTTAATTATTTCTGAATATGATTTTTGGCATGCTCTTCTAGTTTTAGATTGTGAGGTTTCTACTACCCCTCATTTAATTCGTTAATTTAAGTCTTTTATAAAAATAAATCCGACAATTTTCTTGGTAAATAAAACGACAAATAGATTAGAGTAAACAAATTAAACAAAAGCGAGAAACATCATTTCTTTAATTAATACTAGTATTTAATAATAATTCTTACAAGAACCATAAATCACACACACATAACATCACTCTTTATCATGTAGTGATGATTCAAGCTCAAAAGTAAACACCATATTTTAACACAAGATGAAACCAACCTCCTAACACTAAAACACAACAATCTAATTTATAAATAAACTTGAAATTAATTTTTTAATATTCTAATCATCTTAATTAACGAGGACATTTGGGCTCAAATGCAAGAGGCCCAACATTGTAAATAGTGAAATGAAGACCCTTAGACACATAAGGTTTCCCGGACCTAAGAGCAGCACCAGTAAGCCCACCATTAAGATTTGAAGGCTTCAGCCCATTTGGAGCACTAACCAAAACAACATTACACTTATGAGGTGCATATGTTTTGATACTCTTTGGGCCTTCAATGAAGAAATAACCATTCTTATCAGTCTTATGTGTTTGAACAAACTTGTACTTTGTGCTGTTACATTGTAGCTTCACAACGGCACCTTCAATATTCAATTTTGAAAACAAAATTAATAATGGTCATTGTCTTTTAGCAACAAAAAAAAAATTAATGACATTACTGGGAAAGTGTACAAAATATACAAAAGTTGAAATATCACTGTATCACAAAAGATCTATGAGAATGACATTACTGAGAAAACAAAAATAGTGAAGTTAAAAGTTGAGAAACAAACCATGAAGTGCTTTAGCTCCCAAGAGAGTATGAACACCAGCATACTTGCAAGATTTGACATAAACAACACCTTGAACAACTATAAGCTTCTTGGAACAGGAGAAGGATGCAATGGTGGGTGAGCTGGAACAGGGGGGTGCAATGGTGGGTGTGTTGGAACAACGGGAGTGTGAATAGGAGGTTTAACAGGAGCATAAGCAGGTGGGTGAAGATGGTGGTGGTGACCAGTTGGTGATTTAGCAGGAACAGGGGTAGAATGGTGAGGAGGGTGTGAAGGAGTGTGGGAAATAGGGGAAGGAGCAGGGGATGGTGTGTGATTATGGTGGTGATGATGGTGGTGAGGGGCGTTAGACGGTGGATAATGTGGTGACTTAGTTGGAGGGTGAAGTGGAGAATGTGAGTGATGAGGAGGGTAAGTTGGTGGAAGAGTTTCAAGGTGTTCGGCAAATGCAATGAAAGAGGTTAATTGAAGGAAAAGAAGCAACATTGCAAGGGTTTTGGCCATTTCTCTTTATAAGAGAAAGTAATCTAGAAAGAGATAGGAGAGGAAAGGAAAGTGAAGTGATGATGGTGTTATGTGAGTGTGAGGGTTGATTTATAGTAGCTAATGCCCAAAATCATTCCCCCTTTTTAAAAAATGTTAGCTTTGGAAAATAAAATTGTTGTGAATACATATAGAATAGAATATTCATGTTATTAAGTATAATTATATTTGTATTTATTTGTAATTAATTTTATATATACACTAATAATAACCTATGAATAATGACAATCATAAATAAAATAATTACAAATATAATTATACTTAATCACATGAATATTCTTTTCTATCAAATTCTTCCAAGGTTTTCAATTATAAGACTTTTTTTCCAAAATAGTTTATCTCTTTTTTATAAATTTTTAGGTGCAATTATTATTAATTTTTAAATACATCTCTTATTAATACTACTATCAATTTATATATGTAAAGTTAACAATAAATATCAAGAGCGTTGATATTATATGGCACGACTCTCTTCTAACTTAATCAAGGTTCTTAGTTTGATATCTCGCTTGGATATGTAGCAACGTTAAAATTCATAGGGAGAGCTTGTCGCCATTTGGGTCCCACATGGCTCGTGGGATTAGTCTCTGCAATTGCGTGCAGACGATATCCGGTTCACACACACAAAAAAATCAATAGTAAATACAGGGTAATTTAATAATAGTCACACACTTTTAAGACAAATTTATTATTTTAATAGTCATTTTAAATATCCGTAATTTTTTTTATCTTATTCATCCTCATCTACATCACGTTCATCATTTTTTTTCACTAATTTATAGTAAGAAAGTACATTCAAATATACATAAAAAATTTATAAATGGAAATGTCCTAATAGAAATCTAGTTTAGAAATGGAAAGGTCCTAATAGGATCCGTTCTTTTTTCCGGAAAGTGGCTCGTGGTAGTCTTATGACTAATGAAGAGAACCACAATATCAATATGACAAATGGCAATAGTTGTCCCCAGCGCCAACAAGGACTTGAATCCATTATGCATGTATTAAGAGACTTCGAAGATATAATGAAATTTTGGTCCTCAATTATCAAACCTGATAATTGGGAAAAATTCTTTAGCATGGATCTCATGTCTTGGCTTGAATGGTACCTTGATAATGGAGATATTGAAAATACACTTGGAGTTGGGTGACTGTTTTTGGCGTCTCTATCAAATCATTGTGGAAGGATCGTAATGATTGGTTTTTAATTAGTATTCCAACCTTCGACACATTTGGCTTCTTCATATAGCTAACCGAGTGCAAATGGTAGTTAATAGTATGATTTAACCCGCGGCTTATATGTAGAGCTTTTGCTCCATCATTCCTATTAGATGGGAGCTCCCTCCTATAGATACTCTTAAGTTTAATGTAGATGTAGCGCAAAGCAAAAGGAATGACTTCTCAGCGTGTGGCAAATTGCTTAGAGACTCTAATGGTGGTCTTATTCAAGGTTTTTATTGCAACATTGGCCGCAATAATGCTCAGGGTGCTGAGATGTGGAGTTTAGTTCATGGTATGCGTATTGCTCGTCATCTTAACCGTGTCATTTTTAAAACAGACTCTACCTTTGTTGCAGATGTTGTTCTCAATCGTATTTTACCACCACATCTTATCTCGAACCTCTCCTAGAAGAGGTGGTTAATCTACTAAATTTCTCGGATTTATTATCCAAAAGGGATTTGATGCTCCTTTCTCCCCGAATTTAATTATTTCTGAATATGATTTTTTGCATGCTCTTCTAGTTTTAGATTGTGAGGTTTCTACTACCCCTCGTTTAATTCGTTAATTTAAGTCTTTTATAAAAATAAATCCGACAATTTTCTTGGTAAATAAAACAACAAATAGATTAGAGTAAACAAATTAAACAAAAGCGATAAACATCATTTCTTTAATTAATACTAGTATTTAATAATATTTCTTACAAGAACCATAAATCACACACACATAACATCACTCTTTATCATGTAGTGATGATTCAAGCTCAAAAGTAAACACCATATTTTAACACAAGATGAAACCAACCTCCTAACACTAAAACACAACAATCTAATTTATAAATAAACTCGAAATTAATTTTTTAATATTCTAATCATTTTAATTAACGAGGACATTTGGGCTCAAATGCAAGAGGCCCAACAGTGTAAATAGTGAAATGAAGACCCTTAGACACATAAGGTTTCCCGGACCTAAGAGCAGCACCAGTAAGCCCACCATTAAGATTTGAAGGCTTCAGCCCGTTTGGAGCAATAACCAAAACAACATTACACTTATGAGGTGCATAGGTTTTGTTACTCTTTGGGCCTTCAATGAAGAAATAACCATTCTTATCAGTCTTATGTGTTTGAACAAACTTGTACTTTGTGCTGTTACATTGTAGCTTCACAACGGCACCTTCAATATTCAATTTTGAAAACAAAATTAATAATGGTCATTGTCTTTTAGCAACAAAAAGAAAAATAATGACATTACTGGGAAAGTGTACAAAATATACAAAAGTTGAAATATCACTGTATCACAAAAGATCTATGAGAATGACATTACTGAGAAAACAAAAATAGTGAAGTTAAAAGTTGAGAAACAAACCATGAAGTGCTTTAGCTCCCAAGAGAGTATGAACACCAGCATACTTGCAAGATTTGACATAAACAACACCTTGAACAGCTATAAAGCGTCTAGGAACAGGAGAAGGATGCAATGGTGGGTGAGCTGGAACAGGGGGGTGCAATGGTGGGTGTGTTGGAACAACGGGAGTGTGAATAGGAGGCTTACCAGGAGCATAAGCAGGTGGGTGATGATGGTGGTGGTGACCAGTTGGTGGTTTAGCAGGAACAGGGGTAGAATGGTGAGGAGGGTGTGAAGGAGTGTGAGAAATAGGGGAAGGAGCAGAGGATGGTGTGTGATTATGGTGGTGATGATGGTGGTGAGGGGCGTTAGACGTTGGATGATGTGGTGACTTAGTTGGAGGGTGAAGTAGAGAATGTGAGTGATGAGGAGGGTAAGTTGGTGGAAGAGTTTCAAGGTGTTTGGCAAATGCAATGAAAGAGGTTAGTTGAAGGAAAAGAAGCAACATTGCAACGGTTATGGCCATTTCTCTATGTAAGAGAAATTAATCTAGAAAGAGATGGGAGAGGAAAGGAAAGTGAAGTGTTGATGGTGTTATGTGAGTGTGAGGGTTGATTTATAGCAGCTAATGCCCAAAATCATTCCCCCTTATTAAAAAATGTTAGCTTTGGAAAATAAAATTGTTGTGAATACATATAGAATAGAATATTCATGTTATTAAGTATAATTATATTTTTATTTATTTGTAATTATTTTTATATATACACTAATAATAACCTAAGAATATTGACAATCATAAATAAAATAATTACAAATATAATTATACTTAATCACATGAATATTCTTTTCTATCAAATTCTTCCAAGGTTTTTAATTATAAGACTTTTTTTCAAAAATAGTTTGTCTCTTTTTTATAAATTTTTAGGTGCAATTATTATTAATTTTTAAATACATCTCTTATTAATACTACTATCAATTTATATATGTAAAGTTAACAATAAATATCAAGAGCGCTGATATGATATGGCACGAGTCTCTTCTAACTTAATCAAGGTTTTGAGTTTGATATCTCGCTTGGATATGTAGCAACGTTAAAATTCATAGGGAGAGCTTGTCGCCATTTGGGTCCCACATGGCTCGTGGGATTAGTCTCTGCAATTGCATGCAGACGATATCCGGTTCACACAAAAAAAATCAATAGTAAATACAGGGTAATTTAATAATAGTCACACACTTTTAAGACAAATTTATTATTTCAATAGCCTTTTTAAATATCCGTAATTTTTATTATCTTATTCATCCTCATCTGCATCACGTTCATCATTTTTTTCACTAATTTATAGTAAGAAAGTACATTCAAATATACCTAAAAAATTTATAAATGGAAATGTCCTAATAGAAATCTTGTTTAGAAATGGAAAGGTCCTAATAGGATCCGTTATTTTTTTCGGAAAGTGGCTCGTGGTAGTCTTATGACTAATGAAGAGAACCACAATATCAATATGACAAATGGCAATAGTTGTCCCCAGCGCCAACAAGGACTTGAATCCATTATGCATGTATTAAGAGACTTCGAAGATATAATGAAATTTTGGTCCTCAATCATCAAACCTGATAATTGGGCAAAATTCTTTAGCATGGATCTCATGTCTTGGCTTGAATGGTACCTTGATAATGGAGATATTGAAAATACACTTGGAGTTGGGTGACTGTTTTTGGCGTCTCTATCAAATCATTGTGGAAGGATCGTAATGATTGGTTTTTAATTAGTATTCCAACCTTCGACACATTTGGCTTCTTCATATAGCTAACCGAGTGCAAATGGTAGTTAATAGTATTATTAAACCCGCGGCTTATATGGAGAGATTTTGCTCCATCATTCCTATTAGATGGGAGCTCCCTCCTATAGATACTCTTAAGTTTAATGTAGATGTAGCGCAAAGTAAATGGAATGACTTCTCAGCGTGTGGCAAATTGCTTAGAGACTCTAATGGTGGTCTTATTCAAGGTTTTTATTGCAACCTTGGCCGCAATAATGCTCAGGGTGATGAGATGTGGAGTTTAGTTCATGGTATGCGTATTGCTCGTCATCTTAACCGTGTCATTTTTAAAACAGACTCTACCTTTGTTGCAGATGTTGTTCTCAATCGTATTTTACCATCACATCTTATCTCGAACCTCTCCTAGAAGAGGTGGTTAATCTAATAAATTTTTCGGATTTATTATCCAAAAGGGATTTGATGCTCCTTTCTCCCCGAATTTAATTATTTCTGAATATGATTTTTTGCATGCTCTTCTTGTTTTAGATTGTGAGGTTTCTACTACCCCTCGTTTAATTCGTTAATTTAAGTCTTTTATAAAAATAAATCCGACAATTTTCTTGGTAAATAAAACGACAAATAGATTAGAGTAAACAAATTAAACAAAAGCGATAAACATCATTTCTTTAATTAATACTAGTATTTAATAATAATTCTTACAAGAACCATAAATCACACACACATAACATCACTCTTTATCATGTAGTGATGATTCAAGCTCAAAAGTAAACACCATATTTTAACACAAGATGAAACCAACCTCCTAACACTAAAACACAACAATCTAATTTATAAATAAACTCGAAATTAATTTTTTAATATTCTAATCATCTTAATTAACGAGGACATTTGGGCTCAAATGCAAGAGGCCCAACAGTGTAAATAGTGAAATGAAGACCCTTAGACACATAAGGTTTCCCGGACCTAAGAGCAGCACCAGTAAGCCCACCATTAAGATTTGAAGGCTTCAGCCCATTTGGAGCACTAACCAAAACAACATTACACTTATGAGGTGCATAGGTTTTGATACTCTTTGGGCCTTCAATGAAGAAATAACCATTCTTATCAGTCTTATGTGTTTGAACAAACTTGTACTTTGTGCTGTTACATTGTAGCTTCACAACGGCACCTTCAATATTCAATTTTGAAAACAAAATTAATAATGGTCATTGTCTTTTAGCAACAAAAAGAAAAATAATGACATTACTGGGAAAGTGTACAAAATATACAAAAGTTGAAATATCACTGTATCACAAAAGATCTATGAGAATGACATTACTGAGAAAACAAAAATAGTGAAGTTAAAAGTTGAGAAACAAACCATGAAGTGCTTTAGCTCCCAAGAGAGTATGAACACCAGCATACTTGCAAGATTTGACATAAACAACACCTTGAACAGCTATAAAGCGTCTAGGAACAGGAGAAGGATGCAATGGTGGGTGAGCTGGAACAGGGGGGTGCAATGGTGGGTGTGTTGGAACAACGGGAGTGTGAATAGGAGGCTTAACAGGAGCATAAGCAGGTGGGTGATGATGGTGGTGGTGACCAGTTGGTGGTTTAGCAGGAACAGGGGTAGAATGGTGAGGAGGGTGTGAAGGAGTGTGAGAAATAGGGGAAGGAGCAGGGGATGGTGTGTGATTATGGTGGTGATGATGGTGGTGAGGGGCGTTAGACGGTGGATGATGTGGTGACTTAGTTGGAGGGTGAAGTGGAGAATGTGAGTGATGAGGAGGGTAAGTTGGTGGAAGAGTTTCAAGGTGTTCGGCAAATGCAATGAAAGTGGTTAGTTGAAGGAAAAGAAGCAACATTGCAAGGGTTTTGGCCATTTCTCTTTGTAAGAGAAAGTAATCTAGAAAGAGATAGGAGAGGAAAGGAAAGTGAAGTGATGATGGTGTTATGTGAGTGTGAGGGTTGATTTATAGCAGCTAATGCCCAAAATCATTCCCCCTTTTTAAAAAATGTTAGCTTTGGAAAATAAAATTGTTGTGAATACATATAGAATAGAATATTCATGTTATTAAGTATAATTATATTTGTATTTATTTGTAATTATTTTTATATATACACTAATAATAACCTATGAATAATGACAATCATAAATAAAATAATTATAAATATAATTATAATTAATCACATGAATATTCTTTTCTAAAAATTCTTCCAAGGTTTTCAATTATAAGACTTTTTTTCAAAAATAGTTTGTCTCTTTTTTATAAATTTTTAGATGCAATTATTATTAATTTTTAAATACATCTCTTATTAATACTACTATCAATTTATATATATGTAAAGTTAACAATAAATATCAAGAGCGCTGATATGATATGGCACGAGTCTCTTCTAACTTAATCAAGGTTCTGAGTTTGATATCTCGCTTGGATATGTAGCAACGTTAAAATTCATAGGGAGAGCTTGTCGCCATTTGGGTCCCACATGGCTCGTGGGATTAGTCTCTGCAATTGCGTGCAGACGATATCCGGTTCACACAAAAAAAAAATCAATAGTAAATACAGGGTAATTTAATAATAGTCACACACTTTTAAGACAAATTTATTATTTCAACAGTCTTTTTAAATATCCGTAATTTTTTTTATCTTATTCATCCTCATCTGCATCACGTTCATCATTTTTTTCACTAATTTATAGTAAGAAAGTACATTCAAATATACCTAAAAAATTTATAAATGGAAATGTCCTAATAGAAATCTAGTTTAGAAATGGAAAGGTCCTAATAGGATCCGTTCTTTTTTCCGGAAAGTGGCTCGTGGTAGTCTTATGACTAATGAAGAGAACCACAATATCAATATGACAAATGGCAATAGTTGTCCCCAGCGCCAACAAGGACTTGAATCCATTATGCATGTATTAAGAGACTTCGAAGAAATAATGAAATTTTGGTCCTCAATTATCAAACCTGATAATTGGGCAAAATTATTTAGCATGAATCTCATGTCTTGGCTTGAATGGTTCCTTGATAATGGAGATATTGAAAATACACTTGGAGTTGGGTGACTGTTTTTGGTGTCTCTATCAAATCATTGTGGAAGGATCATAATGATTGGTTTTTAATTAGTATTCCAACCTTCGACACATTTGGCTTCTTCATATTGCTAACCGAGTGCAAATGGTAGTTAATAGTATTATTAAACCCGCGGCTTATATGGAGAGCTTTTGCTCCATCATTCCTATTAGATGGGAGCTCCCTCCTATTGATACTCTTAAGTTTAATGTAGATGTAGCGCAAAGTAAAAGGAATGACTTCTCAGCGTGTGGCAAATTGCTTAGAGACTCTAATGGTGGTCTTATTCAAGGTTTTTATTGCAACCTTGGCCGCAATAATGCTCAGGGTGCTGAGATGTGGAGTTTAGTTCATGGTATGCGTATTGCTCGTCATCTTAACCGTGTCATTTTTAAAACAGACTCTACCTTTGTTGCAGATGTTGTTCTCAATCGTATTTTACCATCACATCTTATCTCGAACCTCTCCTAGAAGAGGTGTTTAATCTACTAAATTTTTCGGATTTATTATCCAAAAGGGATTTGATGCTCCTTTCTCCCCGAATTTAATTATTTCTGAATATGATTTTTTGCATGCTCTTCTAGTTTTAGATTGTGAGGTTTCTACTACCCCTAGTTTAATTCGTTAATTTAAGTCTTTTATAAAAATAAATCCGACAATTTTCTTGGTAAATAAAACGACAAATAGATTAGAGTAAACAAATTAAACAAAAGCGATAAACATCATTTCTTTAATTAATACTAGTATTTAATAATAATTCTTACAAGAACCATAAATCACACACACATAACATCACTCTTTATCATGTAGTGATGATTCAAGCTCAAAAGTAAACACCATATTTTAACACAAGATGAAACCAACCTCCTAACACTAAAACACAACAATCTAATTTATAAATAAACTCGAAATTAATTTTTTAATATTCTAATCATCTTAATTAACGAGGACATTTGGGCTCAAATGCAAGAGGCCCAACAGTGTAAATAGTGAAATGAAGACCCTTAGACACATAAGGTTTCCCGGACCTAAGAGCAGCACCAGTAAGCCCACCATTAAGATTTGAAGGCTTCAGCCCATTTGGAGCACTAACCAAAACAACATTACACTTATGAGGTGCATAGGTTTTGATACTCTTTGGGCCTTCAATGAAGAAATAACCATTCTTATCAGTCTTATGTGTTTGAACAAACTTGTACTTTGTGCTGTTACATTGTAGCTTCACAACGGCACCTTCAATATTCAATTTTGAAAACAAAATTAATAATGGTCATTGTCTTTTAGCAACAAAAAGAAAAATAATGACATTACTGGGAAAGTGTACAAAATATACAAAAGTTGAAATATCACTGTATCACAAAAGATCTATGAGAATGACATTACTGAGAAAACAAAAATAGTGAAGTTAAAAGTTGAGAAACAAACCATGAAGTGCTTTAGCTCCCAAGAGAGTATGAACACCAGCATACTTGCAAGATTTGACATAAACAACACCTTGAACAGCTATAAAGCGTCTAGGAACAGGAGAAGGATGCAATGGTGGGTGAGCTGGAACAGGGGGTGCAATGGTGGGTGTGTTGGAACAACGGGAGTGTGAATAGGAGGCTTAACAGGAGCATAAGCAGGTGGGTGATGATGGTGGTGGTGACCAGTTGGTGGTTTAGCAGGAACAGGGGTAGAATGGTGAGGAGGGTGTGAAGGAGTGTGAGAAATAGGGGAAGGAGCAGGGGATGGTGTGTGATTATGGTGGTGATGATGGTGGTGAGGGGCGTTAGACGGTGGATGATGTGGTGACTTAGTTGGAGGGTGAAGTGGAGAATGTGAGTGATGAGGAGGGTAAGTTGGTGGAAGAGTTTCAAGGTGTTCGGCAAATGCAATGAAAGAGGTTAGTTGAAGGAAAAGAAGCAACATTGCAAGGGTTTTGGCCATTTCTCTTTGTAAGAGAAAGTAATCTAGAAAGAGATAGGAGAGGAAAGGAAAGTGAAGTGATGATGGTGTTATGTGAGTGTGAGGGTTGATTTATAGCAGCTAATGCCCAAAATCATTCCCCCTTTTTAAAAAATGTTAGCTTTGGAAAATAAAATTGTTGTGAATACATATAGAATAGAATATTCATGTTATTAAGTATAATTATATTTGTATTTATTTGTAATTATTTTTATATATACACTAATAATAACCTATGAATAATGACAATCATAAATAAAATAATTATAAATATAATTATACTTAATCACATGAATATTCTTTTCTAAAAATTCTTCCAAGGTTTTCAATTATAAGACTTTTTTTCAAAAATAGTTTGTCTCTTTTTTATAAATTTTTAGGTGCAATTATTATTAATTTTTAAATACATCTCTTATTAATACTACTATCAATTTATATATATGTAAAGTTAACAATAAATATCAAGAGCGCTGATATGATATGGCACGAGTCTCTTCTAACTTAATCAAGGTTCTGAGTTTGATATCTCGCTTGGATATGTAGCAACGTTAAAATTCATAGGGAGAGCTTGTCGCCATTTGGGTCCCACATGGCTCGTGGGATTAGTCTCTGCAATTGCGTGCAGACGATATCCGGTTCACAAAAAAAAAATCAATAGTAAATACAGGGTAATTTAATAATAGTCACACACTTTTAAGACAAATTTATTATTTCAATAGTCTTTTTAAATATCCGTAATTTTTTTTATCTTATTCATCCTCATCTGCATCACGTTCATCATTTTTTTCACTAATTTATAGTAAGAAAGTACATTCAAATATACCTAAAAAATTTATAAATGGAAATGTCCTAATAGAAATCTAGTTTAGAAATGGAAAGGTCCTAATAGGATCCGTTCTTTTTTCCGGAAAGTGGCTCGTGGTAGTCTTATGACTAATGAAGAGAACCACAATATCAATATGACAAATGGCAATAGTTGTCCCCAGCGCCAACAAGGACTTGAATCCATTATGCATGTATTAAGAGACTTCGAAGAAATAATGAAATTTTGGTCCTCAATTATCAAACCTGATAATTGGGCAAAATTCTTTAGCATGGATCTCATGTCTTGGCTTGAATGGTACCTTGATAATGGAGATATTGAAAATACACTTGGAGTTGGGTGACTGTTTTTGGCGTCTCTATCAAATCATTGTGGAAGGATCGTAATGATTGGTTTTTAATTAGTATTCCAACCTTCGACACATTTGGCTTCTTCATATAGCTAACCGAGTGCAAATGGTAGTTAATAGTATTATTAAACCCGCGGCTTATATGGAGAGCTTTTGCTCCATCATTCCTATTAGATGGGAGCTCCCTCCTATTGATACTCTTAAGTTTAATGTAGATGTAGCGCAAAGTAAAAGGAATGACTTCTCAGCGTGTGGCAAATTGCTTAGAGACTCTAATGGTGGTCTTATTCAAGGTTTTTATTGCAACCTTGGCCGCAATAATGCTCAGGGTGCTGAGATGTGGAGTTTAGTTCATGGTATGCGTATTGCTCGTCATCTTAACCGTGTCATTTTTAAAACAGACTCTACCTTTGTTGCAGATGTTGTTCTCAATCGTATTTTACCATCACATCTTATCTCGAACCTCTCCTAGAAGAGGTGTTTAATCTACTAAATTTTTCGGATTTATTATCCAAAAGGGATTTGATGCTCCTTTCTCCCCGAATTTAATTATTTCTGAATATGATTTTTTGCATGCTCTTCTAGTTTTAGATTGTGAGGTTTCTACTACCCCTCGTTTAATTCGTTAATTTAAGTCTTTTATAAAAATAAATCCGACAATTTTCTTGGTAAATAAAACGACAAATAGATTAGAGTAAACAAATTAAACAAAAGCGATAAACATCATTTCTTTAATTAATACTAGTATTTAATAATAATTCTTACAAGAACCATAAATCACACACACATAACATCACTCTTTATCATGTAGTGATGATTCAAGCTCAAAAGTAAACACCATATTTTAACACAAGATGAAACCAACCTCCTAACACTAAAACACAACAATCTAATTTATAAATAAACTCGAAATTAATTTTTTAATATTCTAATCATCTTAATTAACGAGGACATTTGGGCTCAAATGCAAGAGGCCCAACAGTGTAAATAGTGAAATGAAGACCCTTAGACACATAAGGTTTCCCGGACCTAAGAGCAGCACCAGTAAGCCCACCATTAAGATTTGAAGGCTTCAGCCCATTTGGAGCACTAACCAAAACAACATTACACTTATGAGGTGCATAGGTTTTGATACTCTTTGGGCCTTCAATGAAGAAATAACCATTCTTATCAGTCTTATGTGTTTGAACAAACTTGTACTTTGTGCTGTTACATTGTAGCTTCACAACGGCACCTTCAATATTCAATTTTGAAAACAAAATTAATAATGGTCATTGTCTTTTAGCAACAAAAAGAAAAATAATGACATTACTGGGAAAGTGTACAAAATATACAAAAGTTGAAATATCACTGTATCACAAAAGATCTATGAGAATGACATTACTGAGAAAACAAAAATAGTGAAGTTAAAAGTTGAGAAACAAACCATGAAGTGCTTTAGCTCCCAAGAGAGTATGAACACCAGCATACTTGCAAGATTTGACATAAACAACACCTTGAACAGCTATAAAGCGTCTAGGAACAGGAGAAGGATGCAATGGTGGGTGAGCTGGAACAGGGGGGTGCAATGGTGGGTGTGTTGGAACAACGGGAGTGTGAATAGGAGGCTTAACAGGAGCATAAGCAGGTGGGTGATGATGGTGGTGGTGACCAGTTGGTGGTTTAGCAGGAACAGGGGTAGAATGGTGAGGAGGGTGTGAAGGAGTGTGAGAAATAGGGGAAGGAGCAGGGGATGGTGTGTGATTATGGTGGTGATGATGGTGGTGAGGGGCGTTAGACGGTGGATGATGTGGTGACTTAGTTGGAGGGTGAAGTGGAGAATGTGAGTGATGAGGAGGGTAAGTTGGTGGAAGAGTTTCAAGGTGTTCGGCAAATGCAATGAAAGAGGTTAGTTGAAGGAAAAGAAGCAACATTGCAAGGGTTTTGGCCATTTCTCTTTGTAAGAGAAAGTAATCTAGAAAGAGATAGGAGAGGAAAGGAAAGTGAAGTGATGATGGTGTTATGTGAGTGTGAGGGTTGATTTATAGCAGCTAATGCCCAAAATCATTCCCCCTTTTTAAAAAATGTTAGCTTTGGAAAATAAAATTGTTGTGAATACATATAGAATAGAATATTCATGTTATTAAGTATAATTATATTTGTATTTATTTGTAATTATTTTTATATATACACTAATAATAACCTATGAATAATGACAATCATAAATAAAATAATTACAAATATAATTATACTTAATCACATGAATATTCTATTCTATCAAATTCTTCCAAGGTTTTCAATTATAAGACTTTTTTTCAAAAATAGTTTGTCTCTTTTTTATAAATTTTTAGGTGCAATTATTATTAATTTTTAAATACATCTCTTATTAATACTACTATCAATTTATATATATGTAAAGTTAACAATAAATATCAAGAGCGCTGATATGATATGGCACGAGTCTCTTCTAACTTAATCAAGGTTCTGAGTTTGATATCTCGCTTGGATATGTAGCAACGTTAAAATTCATAGGGAGAGCTTGTCGCCATTTGGGTCCCACATGGCTCGTGGGATTAGTCTCTGCAATTGCGTGCAGACGATATCCGGTTCACAAAAAAAAAATCAATAGTAAATACAGGGTAATTTAATAATAGTCACACACTTTTAAGACAAATTTATTATTTCAATAGTCTTTTTAAATATCCGTAATTTTTTTTATCTTATTCATCCTCATCTGCATCACGTTCATCATTTTTTTCACTAATTTATAGTAAGAAAGTACATTCAAATATACCTAAAAAATTTATAAATGGAAATGTCCTAATAGAAATCTAGTTTAGAAATGGAAAGGTCCTAATAGGATCCGTTCTTTTTTCCGGAAAGTGGCTCGTGGTAGTCTTATGACTAATGAAGAGAACCACAATATCAATATGACAAATGGCAATAGTTGTCCCCAGCGCCAACAAGGACTTGAATCCATTATGCATGTATTAAGAGACTTCGAAGAAATAATGAAATTTTGGTCCTCAATTATCAAACCTGATAATTGGGCAAAATTCTTTAGCATGGATCTCATGTCTTGGCTTGAATGGTACCTTGATAATGGAGATATTGAAAATACACTTGGAGTTGGGTGACTGTTTTTGGCGTCTCTATCAAATCATTGTGGAAGGATCGTAATGATTGGTTTTTAATTAGTATTCCAACCTTCGACACATTTGGCTTCTTCATATAGCTAACCGAGTGCAAATGGTAGTTAATAGTATTATTAAACCCGCGGCTTATATGGAGAGCTTTTGCTCCATCATTCCTATTAGATGGGAGCTCCCTCCTATAGATACTCTTAAGTTTAATGTAGATGTAGCGCAAAGTAAAAGGAATGACTTCTCAGCGTGTGGCAAATTGCTTAGAGACTCTCATGGTGGTCTTATTCAAGGTTTTTATTGCAACTTTGGCCGCAATAATGCTCAGGGTGCTGAGATGTGGAGTTTAGTTCATGGTATGCGTATTGCTCGTCATCTTAACCGTGTCATTTTTAAAATAGACTCTACCTTTGTTGCAGATGTTGTTCTCAATCGTATTTTACCATCACATCTTATCTCGAACCTCTCCTAGAAGAGGTGTTTAATCTACTAAATTTTTCGGATTTATTATCCAAAAGGGATTTGATGCTCCTTTCTCCCCGAATTTAATTATTTCTGAATATGATTTTTTGCATGCTCTTCTAGTTTTAGATTGTGAGGTTTCTACTACCCCTCGTTTAATTCGTTAATTTAAGTCTTTTATAAAAATAAATCCGACAATTTTCTTGGTAAATAAAACGACAAATAGATTAGAGTAAACAAATTAAACAAAAGCGATAAACATCATTTCTTTAATTAATACTAGTATTTAATAATAATTCTTACAAGAACCATAAATCACACACACATAACATCACTCTTTATCATGTAGTGATGATTCAAGCTCAAAAGTAAACACCATATTTTTAACACAAGATGAAACCAACCTCCTAACACTAAAACACAACAATCTAATTTATAAATAAACTCGAAATTAATTTTTTTAATATTCTAATCATCTTAATTAACGAGGACATTTGGGCTCAAATGCAAGAGGCCCAACAGTGTAAATAGTGAAATGAAGACCCTTAGACACATAAGGTTTCCCGGACCTAAGAGCAGCACCAGTAAGCCCACCATTAAGATTTGAAGGCTTCAGCCCATTTGGAGCACTAACCAAAACAACATTACACTTATGAGGTGCATAGGTTTTGATACTCTTTGGGCCTTCAATGAAGAAATAACCATTCTTATCAGTCTTATGTGTTTGAACAAACTTGTACTTTGTGCTGTTACATTGTAGCTTCACAACGGCACCTTCAATATTCAATTTTGAAAACAAAATTAATAATGGTCATTGTCTTTTAGCAACAAAAAGAAAAATAATGACATTACTGGGAAAGTGTACAAAATATACAAAAGTTGAAATATCACTGTATCACAAAAGATCTATGAGAATGACATTACTGAGAAAACAAAAATAGTGAAGTTAAAAGTTGAGAAACAAACCATGAAGTGCTTTAGCTCCCAAGAGAGTATGAACACCAGCATACTTGCAAGATTTGACATAAACAACACCTTGAACAGCTATAAAGCGTCTAGGAACAGGAGAAGGATGCAATGGTGGGTGAGCTGGAACAGGGGGGTGCAATGGTGGGTGTGTTGGAACAACGGGAGTGTGAATAGGAGGCTTAACAGGAGCATAAGCAGGTGGGTGATGATGGTGGTGGTGACCAGTTGGTGGTTTAGCAGGAACAGGGGTAGAATGGTGAGGAGGGTGTGAAGGAGTGTGAGAAATAGGGGAAGGAGCAGGGGATGGTGTGTGATTATGGTGGTGATGATGGTGGTGAGGGGCGTTAGACGGTGGATGATGTGGTGACTTAGTTGGAGGGTGAAGTGGAGAATGTGAGTGATGAGGAGGGTAAGTTGGTAGAAGAGTTTCAAGGTGTTCGGCAAATGCAATGAAAGAGGTTAGTTGAAGGAAAAGAAGCAACATTGCAAGGGTTTTGGCCATTTCTCTTTGTAAGAGAAAGTAATCTAGAAAGAGATAGGAGAGGAAAGGAAAGTGAAGTGATGATGGTGTTATGTGAGTGTGAGGGTTGATTTATAGCAGCTAATGCCCAAAATCATTCCCCCTTTTTAAAAAATGTTAGCTTTGGAAAATAAAATTGTTGTGAATACATATAGAATAGAATATTCATGTTATTAAGTATAATTATATTTGTATTTATTTGTAATTATTTTTATATATACACTAATAATAACCTATGAATAATGACAATCATAAATAAAATAATTACAAATATAATTATACTTAATCACATGAATATTCTATTCTATCAAATTCTTCCAAGGTTTTCAATTATAAGACTTTTTTTCAAAAATAGTTTGTCTCTTTTTTATAAATTTTTAGGTGCAATTATTATTAATTTTTAAATACATCTCTTATTAATACTACTATCAATTTATATATATGTAAAGTTAACAATAAATATCAAGAGCGCTGATATGATATGGCACGAGTCTCTTCTAACTTAATCAAGGTTCTGAGTTTGATATCTCGCTTGGATATGTAGCAACGTTAAAATTCATAGGGAGAGCTTGTCGCCATTTGGGTCCCACATGGCTCGTGGGATTAGTCTCTGCAATTGCGTGCAGACGATATCCGGTTCACAAAAAAAAAAATCAATTGTAAATACAGGGTAATTTAATAATAGTCACACACTTTTAAGACAAATTTATTATTTCAATAGTCTTTTTAAATATCCGTAATTTTTTTTATCTTATTCATCCTCATCTGCATCACGTTCATCATTTTTTTCACTAATTTATAGTAAGAAAGTACATTCAAATATACCTAAAAAATTTATAAATGGAAATGTCCTAATAGAATCTAGTTTAGAAATGGAAAGGTCCTAATAGGATCCGTTCTTTTTTCCGGAAAGTGGCTCGTGGTAGTCTTATGACTAATGAAGAGAACCACAATATCAATATGACAAATGGCAATAGTTGTCCCCAGCGCCAACAAGGACTTGAATCCATTATGCATGTATTAAGAGACTTCGAAGAAATAATGAAATTTTGGTCCTCAATTATCAAACCTGATAATTGGGCAAAATTCTTTAGCATGGATCTCATGTCTTGGCTTGAATGGTACCTTGATAATGGAGATATTGAAAATACACTTGGAGTTGGGTGACTGTTTTTGGCGTCTCTATCAAATCATTGTGGAAGGATCGTAATGATTGGTTTTTAATTAGTATTCCAACCTTCGACACATTTGGCTTCTTCATATAGCTAACCGAGTGCAAATGGTAGTTAATAGTATTATTAAACCCGCGGCTTATATGGAGAGCTTTTGCTCCATCATTCCTATTAGATGGGAGCTCCCTCCTATAGATACTCTTAAGTTTAATGTAGATGTAGCGCAAAGTAAAAGGAATGACTTCTCAGCGTGTGGCAAATTGCTTAGAGACTCTCATGGTGGTCTTATTCAAGGTTTTTATTGCAACTTTGGCCGCAATAATGCTCAGGGTGCTGAGATGTGGAGTTTAGTTCATGGTATGCGTATTGCTCGTCATCTTAACCGTGTCATTTTTAAAATAGACTCTACCTTTGTTGCAGATGTTGTTCTCAATCGTATTTTACCATCACATCTTATCTCGAACCTCTCCTAGAAGAGGTGTTTAATCTACTAAATTTTTCGGATTTATTATCCAAAAGGGATTTGATGCTCCTTTCTCCCCGAATTTAATTATTTCTGAATATGATTTTTTGCATGCTCTTCTAGTTTTAGATTGTGAGGTTTCTACTACCCCTCGTTTAATTCGTTAATTTAAGTCTTTTATAAAAATAAATCCGACAATTTTCTTGGTAAATAAAACGACAAATAGATTAGAGTAAACAAATTAAACAAAAGCGATAAACATCATTTCTTTAATTAATACTAGTATTTAATAATAATTCTTACAAGAACCATAAATCACACACACATAACATCACTCTTTATCATGTAGTGATGATTCAAGCTCAAAAGTAAACACCATATTTTAACACAAGATGAAACCAACCTCCTAACACTAAAACACAACAATCTAATTTATAAATAAACTCGAAATTAATTTTTTAATATTCTAATCATCTTAATTAACGAGGACATTTGGGCTCAAATGCAAGAGGCCCAACAGTGTAAATAGTGAAATGAAGACCCTTAGACACATAAGGTTTCCCGGACCTAAGAGCAGCACCAGTAAGCCCACCATTAAGATTTGAAGGCTTCAGCCCATTTGGAGCACTAACCAAAACAACATTACACTTATGAGGTGCATAGGTTTTGATACTCTTTGGGCCTTCAATGAAGAAATAACCATTCTTATCAGTCTTATGTGTTTGAACAAACTTGTACTTTGTGCTGTTACATTGTAGCTTCACAACGGCACCTTCAATATTCAATTTTGAAAACAAAATTAATAATGGTCATTGTCTTTTAGCAACAAAAAGAAAAATAATGACATTACTGGGAAAGTGTACAAAATATACAAAAGTTGAAATATCACTGTATCACAAAAGATCTATGAGAATGACATTACTGAGAAAACAAAAATAGTGAAGTTAAAAGTTGAGAAACAAACCATGAAGTGCTTTAGCTCCCAAGAGAGTATGAACACCAGCATACTTGCAAGATTTGACATAAACAACACCTTGAACAGCTATAAAGCGTCTAGGAACAGGAGAAGGATGCAATGGTGGGTGAGCTGGAACAGGGGGGTGCAATGGTGGGTGTGTTGGAACAACGGGAGTGTGAATAGGAGGCTTAACAGGAGCATAAGCAGGTGGGTGATGATGGTGGTGGTGACCAGTTGGTGGTTTAGCAGGAACAGGGGTAGAATGGTGAGGAGGGTGTGAAGGAGTGTGAGAAATAGGGGAAGGAGCAGGGGATGGTGTGTGATTATGGTGGTGATGATGGTGGTGAGGGGCGTTAGACGGTGGATGATGTGGTGACTTAGTTGGAGGGTGAAGTGGAGAATGTGAGTGATGAGGAGGGTAAGTTGGTAGAAGAGTTTCAAGGTGTTCGGCAAATGCAATGAAAGAGGTTAGTTGAAGGAAAAGAAGCAACATTGCAAGGGTTTTGGCCATTTCTCTTTGTAAGAGAAAGTAATCTAGAAAGAGATAGGAGAGGAAAGGAAAGTGAAGTGATGATGGTGTTATGTGAGTGTGAGGGTTGATTTATAGCAGCTAATGCCCAAAATCATTCCCCCTTTTTAAAAAATGTTAGCTTTGGAAAATAAAATTGTTGTGAATACATATAGAATAGAATATTCATGTTATTAAGTATAATTATATTTGTATTTATTTGTAATTATTTTTATATATACACTAATAATAACCTATGAATAATGACAATCATAAATAAAATAATTACAAATATAATTATACTTAATCACATGAATATTCTATTCTATCAAATTCTTCCAAGGTTTTCAATTATAAGACTTTTTTTCAAAAATAGTTTGTCTCTTTTTTATAAATTTTTAGGTGCAATTATTATTAATTTTTAAATACATCTCTTATTAATACTACTATCAATTTATATATATGTAAAGTTAACAATAAATATCAAGAGCGCTGATATGATATGGCACGAGTCTCTTCTAACTTAATCAAGGTTCTGAGTTTGATATCTCGCTTGGATATGTAGCAACGTTAAAATTCATAGGGAGAGCTTGTCGCCATTTGGGTCCCACATGGCTCGTGGGATTAGTCTCTGCAATTGCGTGCAGACGATATCCGGTTCACACAAAAAAAAATCAATTGTAAATACAGGGTAATTTAATAATAGTCACACACTTTTAAGACAAATTTATTATTTCAATAGTCTTTTTAAATATCCGTAATTTTTTTTATCTTATTCATCCTCATCTGCATCACGTTCATCATTTTTTTCACTAATTTATAGTAAGAAAGTACATTCAAATATACCTAAAAAATTTATAAATGGAAATGTCCTAATAGAAATCTAGTTTAGAAATGGAAAGGTCCTAATAGGATCCGTTCTTTTTTCCGGAAAGTGGCTCGTGGTAGTCTTATGACTAATGAAGAGAACCACAATATCAATATGACAAATGGCAATAGTTGTCCCCAGCGCCAACAAGGACTTGAATCCATTATGCATGTATTAAGAGACTTCGAAGAAATAATGAAATTTTGGTCCTCAATTATCAAACCTGATAATTGGGCAAAATTATTTAGCATGGATCTCATGTCTTGGCTTGAATGGTACCTTGATAATGGAGATATTGAAAATACACTTGGAGTTGGGTGACTGTTTTTGGCGTCTCTATCAAATCATTGTGGAAGGATCGTAATGATTGGTTTTTAATTAGTATTCCAACCTTCGACACATTTGGCTTCTTCATATAGCTAACCGAGTGCAAATGGTAGTTAATAGTATTATTAAACCCGCGGCTTATATGGAGAGCTTTTGCTCCATCATTCCTATTAGATGGGAGCTCCCTCCTATAGATACTCTTAAGTTTAATGTAGATGTAGCGCAAAGTAAAAGGAATGACTTCTCAGCGTGTGGCAAATTGCTTAGAGACTCTCATGGTGGTCTTATTCAAGGTTTTTATTGCAACTTTGGCCGCAATAATGCTCAGGGTGCTGAGATGTGGAGTTTAGTTCATGGTATGCGTATTGCTCGTCATCTTAACCGTGTCATTTTTAAAATAGACTCTACCTTTGTTGCAGATGTTGTTCTCAATCGTATTTTACCATCACATCTTATCTCGAACCTCTCCTAGAAGAGGTGTTTAATCTACTAAATTTTTCGGATTTATTATCCAAAAGGGATTTGATGCTCCTTTCTCCCCGAATTTAATTATTTCTGAATATGATTTTTTGCATGCTCTTCTAGTTTTAGATTGTGAGGTTTCTACTACCCCTCGTTTAATTCGTTAATTTAAGTCTTTTATAAAAATAAATCCGACAATTTTCTTGGTAAATAAAACGACAAATAGATTAGAGTAAACAAATTAAACAAAAGCGATAAACATCATTTCTTTAATTAATACTAGTATTTAATAATAATTCTTACAAGAACCATAAATCACACACACATAACATCACTCTTTATCATGTAGTGATGATTCAGGCTCAAAAGTAAACACCATATTTTTAACACAAGATGAAACCAACCTCCTAACACTAAAACACAACAATCTAATTTATAAATAAACTCGAAATTAATTTTTTAATATTCTAATCATCTTAATTAACGAGGACATTTGGGCTCAAATGCAAGAGGCCCAACAGTGTAAATAGTGAAATGAAGACCCTTAGACACATAAGGTTTCCCGGACCTAAGAGCAGCACCAGTAAGCCCACCATTAAGATTTGAAGGCTTCAGCCCATTTGGAGCACTAACCAAAACAACATTACACTTATGAGGTGCATAGGTTTTGATACTCTTTGGGCCTTCAATGAAGAAATAACCATTCTTATCAGTCTTATGTGTTTGAACAAACTTGTACTTTGTGCTGTTACATTGTAGCTTCACAACGGCACCTTCAATATTCAATTTTGAAAACAAAATTAATAATGGTCATTGTCTTTTAGCAACAAAAAGAAAAATAATGACATTACTGGGAAAGTGTACAAAATATACAAAAGTTGAAATATCACTGTATCACAAAAGATCTATGAGAATGACATTACTGAGAAAACAAAAATAGTGAAGTTAAAAGT